>NC_080783.1:85328866-85423866 GCF_028018385.1 Neofelis nebulosa | reverse complement strand
TAACCGAATCAGACGTGAAACCAAAACATTTGGTCAACCTCAGTTACCCAAGTTGTACTTAACCTTCTCAAATGTTGTATCTGTGACAGTGTGCACACAGAGTAGTTTTC
This sequence comes from Neofelis nebulosa, assembly GCF_028018385.1. Classification (NCBI taxonomy): domain Eukaryota; kingdom Metazoa; phylum Chordata; class Mammalia; order Carnivora; family Felidae; genus Neofelis; species Neofelis nebulosa. Next base: position 85,423,756 of record NC_080783.1, on the reverse strand, counting down.
GTTCTGATATCAAAGCCTTACATGTTGAGATATCAAAGTATAAAAAGAGCACAACCATCTCAATTATCAGAGTCTGAATCATTCTGGAAAAATAATCATTAAAAATTTTTATTGTTGAATGGACATCGTTAGCTCCAGTCTGATAAGAAAGAAAATTAATTGGTTGGTAAGTGCTAGGAAATAAGTTGTTCTTTTCTCATATCTTTCCTTGTACGATCCACCCACTGTTGGTTTGCCTTCCCACTGGCAATTATAAAAGATGCCGAGGACTAAAAGGTTTTCTGTCAGACATATAAATTTTAAAAAATACAGGTATTGTGCTTTCAAAACAAAACAACAACAACAACAAAACCTGCTCTTAGATCTCAAAATGTCTAAGAGGGAAAAAACTCACAAAGCTTAAACTTTTCAAGTTCGAAAGAAATCCAATTGAGTTTCAGTTATTCAAGCCATTTACACTGCCTGTCAGTAACCCCACCACAACTGAGTAAATTTTGTTTAGCTTGAGACATAAACTTTCTCACTTACACATTTTTATACATATAATTGCATTACAAATCCAACTTATGTTCTGTTTGCAAGCTAGTCCCTCCATTACCAATTCCTGTGTACAAATGACCAATAGATGTCGGCCTGAGCTCCATGCTCTCCTCTCAGAGTATATGAGGAGTGATGACCCATTCATTCTACATTTTATATTATAGCAACAAAATATGGTCGAGGCTTGGGAAAATACTAATGTTATATGTTATGTTTTAAAAAGAAATAAATTTGTTATTAGCTTCTCGGTTGTATATCTATTGACTGAATATAGAAGATGAGTGTTGAAAAAAATGTACACGAAATTTTTATTTGATTTATCTGTTATATAGGATTCAAGATGACTTTTTAAAAAATCGTTTGATGTTTTTTATTTTCTAAATTTCGTGCAATGACTAGATGCTAGATTACATTTCCATAATAAAAAATATTTTTTAAGAGAAATGAGAGAATTCGAGTGAGAAGGAGGAGGGCAGCCAACTGAGTTCAGAACAAATAACACCTCACTCACCCAAAGAGGATGCTGTCTTTTCCTTCACTTTTCTTTTCAGTGGAAATTATTCCCATGAGATATTTATCTAAATTTAGAAATGGTATTTTTTTTTTAATTCCTCGGAGAAGATTTAGAAGAGACCATGATTATCAAATATGAATATTGCTTTCTTACTAAGTCCTAGCTTAGATCAGTTGTGTGAACAAATGGGAAGTATGATGGTGGGGGGTAACCAGGGGAAAGAGGGGGCAAGCACTGTGATGGGTAGATCTGGATGTGGGGCCACACTGGGATGGGGTTTGGCATGAAATAAATGTGCTTGGGACCAGACACTGTCACTTTCTCATCATGTGAAAAATAGTTAAATCCCACTCTACTTGCATATTCTCATCTGTAAAATGGTGGTAAGTTCAGTACCCACCTCACAGAGTTGTGATTACAATGAAATAATACAATATCCATAAAGCATTTTTAACTCTTCTTGGCAAATAGTAAGAGCTTTAAAAATGTTAGCTATGGAAAGTATATTTAAGTGTTTAGGAATCAGTAGATAGGGTTATTTTAAATCAGAGATAGATGCAGAAAGGGAGGTGTAAAGGTATAGTTTTTTAAATTAAATATTCCAGAAAAAGAATCAAGACAGCTTTGAATCCAAGAAAGAAGGGAGGAAGGGGGAGGAATTATCTTCATTATCCTCCTCATTCTCCTCTTCCCTGAAATAGCAAGACCCCTGCTGTCAAGAACTAAGGTTGGTATGATTAGCATTGATTAAATAACATGATTTATACGTGGGCTAGCCTGGGAACCTAACAACTATATTCTATAGAAAAACATGTAGCTAGTGACAAAGAGCCAATCTACAAGTGAACATGTGGAATATACTCATTTACAAATTGACTTTCATATTTTATTATATCTTATTTTATATATATTACCTTCATATTTTATATCTTATTTAATTACATCCTTTTGTATTTACTTAACAAATGAATTTTAAAATAGCATTGATATATATTGATCTATAGGCTAGAGAATCAGTAAGAAGTAAGAAAACAGGAACCAGAGAATGTGCTATAACCATAATTTCTCAGATAGACTAATTATTGGTTAATGAATGTTCTCAATGAGCAATGGCCAGGAAAAAGTTTATGTTTTTTGGGGGGAGAGAGTCAGCCCTAGCTTAGAATTTAGAAAATTAACTAAATTTATGAATATGTTCTATTGCATTGTTCACATCTCCTATAAACCTGAAGCTGGGAAAATACAGTAAAATGGAATACCCATAGCTATCTACTAGATACCTGAAACTAAATCAATGTCTCACTAATGTACTTAGGCAAAACACTGGACAAAACATTATAGTGGACGTATTCAGTAACTAAATAGAGGAGGCAAAATAAAAGAAAAACATTTACATCTTTATTTTTCACGTATACTCTGTCATAGCACAGAATGTTACAATATGGACAAGAAAAGGAGATATGCGTGTAAGAGAACCAGAGGAGGAATCAGTTTATCTCAAGTATATTCAGATTTCATCAAAGAATTATGACCATTTATGAAGAGAAAGGAAATATCAATTTCTAAATTTATATTTAATATTTACAAATATGTAAATGAGGCTGTCTCAGAAATGTCTCAGAAATGTAGCAGATGTCCCTATCTTCTTGGTGCTGATGGACTGCCTAGGTATTACTTGAAAATGATAGATTGGCAATGAGAATATTATTTTCTACTCTATTTCATCGTATTCATTTGGAAGCATTAGTTCTTTTAAAGAAGATTATACATGCAATCCAATCTTGACAGCCTGGCTCTATGTAATGGGATGTTCTATTTAAATGTGAGGACATATTGATCTCACTCTGAAGTATCTATCTAGTATCTATCAAGAGGATAAAGTTTGAACATTTTCCATAGTGGGTCCTGTTCCAAAATTTTTGAAATTGAATATGCTATAAAGAAAAAAAAATAGTCACTTTTCCCTTCTTGATTTGGAGACTTTTTAAGCAAAGAAAAGAACATTGAAGGAAGTTGTGATATTTCTTTACACAGGATCTTTTAGCAGGAGGATAGAACACTTATCTCAAGGGAAAAGTAAGCCAAAAGGCCTGATTCTCCTCTATTTTGAAAAGTGGATCATTTTGCTCAGGAGCTCTGGGCCACAAACTGTCACAGTCTTCACAACATTCCCATTTATGGCAGTGTCCCTTCACATACACTATTTCTGAGCGATTTGAACTAAATAGCGATTTGAACGAAATAAATCAGTTTACTTTAAGAGCTTGCATTTGCCTTGCTTATTTCAGATTTGGGCTGTGGAATTGTTCTCGCTAAATTAGTTTTATTTTTCACATCCATGTGTAGGAGAATGGAAAACATTTCTTCTAACAATATCCATTCAAAGGAGAGTACATTTAATTTGGAAAGACAGTAGAATATTTTAACAAAATAAAAATTGACCATAGCTAATGGCTACAAACAAGAACTATCATTTTGGGGTGTGTGTGTGTGTAATATATTATATATTCGAAATCAAAAACTAAGAAAAATTTAGACTGCTGCATAAAGCATAAATAATACTGAATAATAAATGTTGTTTATTTAAATGTTCTACATCAAAGTGATTTAACTCAGATTAGTTCTCCCAGTAAAGTTTTGATTACATTTTACATATGAATAACCAGTGCAATAATTAGTAATCATACAGTATTATATTTGACTAATTGAAAATATCTTTATTTTAAAACAAAAACTAATATATACACATCTCTCTCTGTGGTTTAATGTAAGTACATTCAAATAAAATTTTGAGCTTTGAAGATATTTGTAAACTAATATCAAAAAACTATTTAAGAAAATTCCTTAGCAATTTTCTGTTTGAACAGTATGAATGGCTATATGAAAGAGTTATGTCTATTCTTAAAATTGTAGTACAATTATATTAGCATGTAGATCCTGTGTTAGTGAAGACTCCTTGATATCTGAGACAAAATCCCATACATTAGAGGACCTAGAATGTGAATCTGGGACTTCTAATTGCCAATACAATGGATTTGAAAGTGTAAGTATATAGTGTGTGCGTGAGTGCATATGCGTTTGTATAAGATGTTTTCTTAAAGGTACCACTAAAACTGCCAATATAAACAGTTATGATTAAAGCATAAGACCTAGAAATTATCCTATATACCTATGATATAGGGAGAATATGTAGCTAATTTTGACTAATAGTAGTAAAAACTTTGAATTAGAATGCAATTACACAGACTACCAGGGCTGCAATGAAATTTAGTGTCAGCATGCACAAAAAAGGAAAAGGAAACACTGTCTTAGAAATAAATGTATATCCATTTAATATTCACAGGAAGTCAAAAGATTTTTGTAAAAGATGCTTCCACTCATTTTTATATTATGCCCCATTATATATGAAATAAATTACCTCTTCCTGACAAACTCGTGACTTTCTGTGCATGATATATTTTTCTCAAGAGGTATTTGCTATACTTTTCTTCCAAGAAAAAAGAGTCCGTCTTTTTATTAATTGCTATCTAACTGGAACCAAACAAGTCAAAGGGATGTAATTACTAAATAGCAGAAATTAGAAATGGGATGAATTTTCCCTTACCTGGCTTAAAAATGGCAAACAGTTCAAAACATATACCCACACAATAATCATTTCTATTTGTATTTGTAATGCATTATTAAAATCGATTTGTATCACATAGCTAATGGCTGAAGGAGTTGGCCCAAATCCATTCTAAATGATAGTGGGAAATCAGCCTGGGAGTCAATTTGCAGAATATTCCCTCTGATTCAAGTGAATGTTTTTGTAGAAATGTTGAAAGCTGCAAAATGTTCTTGGTGAATGTTTCTTAAGTAATCAAAAGGTCAAAATAAATTTGGAACTTCTTCCTCAAGGATTCACACAAGGCAATCTGGAAATAAGTAAAAGGGGCTATTTTTACTAGCTAGTGATTATAGATACTTTCAAAATATTTTGTTATAATAAAATATTCATAAAGTTTATCCTAAGAGTCATCTTTTCTGTATGTTTTGAAAAAACATGCTGAAGAGGGTAGTCTCACCTCCACTTCTGAGTCCCCTTATCCTGCACTGCTTCCAACGTTGGCTATTCCTACCTACCATGCCTTGGTCTTAAGTCATCATTGACTTCATGGAAGGTCATCCTCTGGAATTTCAGGATTCATAGTATATTTTGGTTCATGGTTTGCCTGAGCAGAAGCTTCTTATGGTTAGGCCATCCCTTTCATACAGAATTCTTCTTTCAATTTTGGCCAAAGTACTGGACTGGAAATACACTTTAATGAAAAATTAGGAGAAAATAGAGGAAATGACAACATTGAAAACTTGCTGGTAGATTCAAACACTCTTTCTCTGCCTGTCTCACACACACAGCACATACACTCACACACACACACACACACTCACACTCAAACACAGGCGTTTGCTCTGTTGCATATGTTCTGCCCTTCCAGGTTTTTCTAGGTTTTTGTTGTTCCCTTAGACTCACCCACTACTTAAAAATAACTGTTTTGTTGAACCTGCATCAATTATAAACCAGAAACCTGACTGAGTAGTCTCTTCATTAGCAGATCCTTGTTCCTGACCTTGTTTTCCTTCTGGAGACTTACCTTCTTTTGATATCTCCTAAAAAGCACCTTTTTCAATTTTCTTTAGGTAAATTCAACTCTGTTCTCAAGGATGGTGTACCAAAAGAAGCTGGTTCCCTCCTGTGCCAGGGTGACATGTAGTACATGGCATTTCTCAGCAATATTTTTTTGAGTGACCGATTTATTTAGTCCAGAGTATGCTCCCTCTTTGTATTTGCTAACTTCTAGACTCTCATGGGTAATTTTTTGAACAGAACACACACATTTCCCAAGGGCAAACAATGATTCTCCCAGATAATAAGATAAAAATCTCTATAACAGATCAACAATTTCCTGAAGGCAAGATATTGACAAGGCTACTTGTCTTTCATAGATATGGCTCTATAGTCTTTCCCAGAATGCTGTTAATTTTCCTTTTCTGATCTTCCAGTTTCCAGACTGGGCCCAAGGGCCTTCCACACATAAAACGGGGTTCATAATAATGCTTTCTTAAATAACATAATACCCACCCTTGATTAAATTATTTTCATTTCCTTGAGCAAAAGTAGATTAGAACAACTGGACATCCATGTGTAAAAAATGAATCTAGACACAGACATTACAACCTTCACAGAATTACTCAAAAAAAAATGCAAAACTATACAACTCCTGGAAGATAATGTAGGAGAAAATCTATATGAACTTGGGTATGAGGATGACTTTTTAGACACAACACCAAAGCACTATCCATGAAAGAAATGATTGATAAGCTGTACTTTACTAAAATTAAAAACACATGCTCTGCAACAGACCTTGGCAAGAGAATGAAAAGAAAAGCCACAGACTGATAGAAAATATTTGCAAAAGATGCATCTGATAAAGGACTATTGTCCAAAATATACAAAGAATTCTTAAAATTCAACAATAAGAAAACAAACAGCCTGATTAAAAGTGAACAAAAGAACCTGGGCAGACGCCCCACCAAAGAGGACAAACAGATGGCAAGTAAGCATATGAAAAAATGCTCAACATCATACGTCATTAGGGAATTGCAGATTAAAATAACAATGAACTACACTACACACCTATTAGACTGCTCCAAATCCAAATCACTGATAACACCAAATGCTGAGAAAAATATGGAACAACAGAAACACATTAACGGCTGGTGGGAACACAAAATGATACAGTCACTTCAGAAGCCTGTTTGGCTGTTTCTTGCGAAGCAGCATACTCTCACTTTGCAATCCAGCAAGTGCTCTCCGTGGTATTTACTCAAATGAGCTGAAAACTTCTACTGACTTAAATACCTGCATACAGATGTTTTATAGCTGCTCTACTTATAATTGTCAAAAATTGGAAGCAGCCAAGATGTCGTCCAGTAGGTAAATGGATAAATAATCTGTGGTCCATCCAAACGGTGGAATATTATTCAGTGCTAAGAAGTAATGAGCTATTGAACCCTGGAAAGATATGGAAGAGGCTTAAATGCATATTTAAAGGAAAGAAGCCAATCTGAAAAAGCTACATACTGTATGATTCCTACTATATAACATACTACAAAAGGTGAAACTATGAAGACAGTACAAAGATCAGTGATTGCCATGGCTTAGAGGGAAGGGAGGGGTGACTAGGTGGAGTACAAAATCTTTTTAGAGCAGTGGAACTATTTTTATGACACTGCATTTCTGGATACAGATCATTATACAGTTGTCAAAAGTAATAGAATATACAACATAGAATGTGAACCCTAATGTAAATTGTGTATTTGGGGTAATGTGTGTGTGTGTGCGGGGGGGCTAGAGGTGTATATATATATATATATGTATATAAATACATACACACACACACACATATATATATACACACACACATATATATACACACACACACATTCTGGTCAGTTTTGCTCTGAACCTAAAATTGCCATGAAAGATAAAGTCTATGTAAACAACAAAAATAAGGTAAATTTGTAGTCAATATTTTCGGTCCTGTTTGCACCCTTATCCACACCTAAATATAACAAATACATGGAGACACTATAGAGAAAGTATCTTCTGTTTTACACAGTGAAACCCTGCCCCCCACCACATCACTCCCTTATTCAAGAGTTGAACATCATGGGTTTGTTTTTCTATTAATAATGTAACATAATTAACATTTCATCCAGTAATTCATTGGGCCATAGTCTATAGGAACTTGAAAAATAATTTTACCATTGTTTTACTGTTAAAGAAGCTATGGCAACAAAAAGAAAAAAGAAATTAAGCCTGTAAAGACTAAAATGGAAAATTAGAGCTGGAAAAAAAAATGAGTCCTTGAAATTCTACCTCTTCCCAAAAATGTGGGAAAAAAACCTGTTTCACAGAACGAACTCATCCTTCTTTTAATTTTATTAAATGACATGGATGCTGTTTACCGTACAGTGATATCATCTTTCAAACTATTAAGTTGAGTAATTGGATCAATGTTTGTGTCTTTAGATATTTCTACTATGACTTTCTTCACTGAAAGTGTTTTACTATTTACAAAATATTTTTGTATATAGTTTTATTCTGTCTTCACCCTGGTCACGAAGAAACAGCCGTTGATGTTTTCTTATCACCTAGACCTAGTCAGCATGATCTGCTGATTTTTCCTGAGAAGTGAGTCCCAAACATTTTCCTTCTTGTACCCTTTTCTTAATCACTTTTCCTGTCCCTGTCACCTCCTCCACCCTGATACCAAATTTACCTCTGGAATTATAAGCCTGTTGCGTGTGTGTATGTGTGTGTGTGTGTGTGTGTGTGTGTGTGTGTATGTGGCGGTGGGCGGGGGGAGGGTGTGTGTATATGTGTGTGTGTGTGTGTGTGTGTGTGTGTGTGATTTCCATGTTGAAAATAGACCAAGAAAAAGCTAGTAACCCATTTTCCACAAGAAAAAAAATCCGTTTCCTCAGCATGATTTTCCAGAATATTCAAAATTTAGTTTTCACTGTCTTTCCAGTCACATTTGCCACTACTACCCCATTCCTTAATCCATAAACTTTATTTTCCAGACCCCAGTCTTAAAAAGCCATGTGTTTCATGCTTCCATGTCTTAAATACACTCTTCCTTCTTGCTAAAACATCCTTTCTTCCTCCTGGCTAAAGTATATTTATGATCTAAATTGTAGCTACTATTATTTGATCTGTGAAATGTTATCAACTTTGCCATCCCTGGAGAGCACTAGTAGCTGCAGCTTTCCTAGGCCTTTACACATATCTACCAAATTTAAGTCAGTCTATTTCACCAGACTGAAATTTTCTAGAGGAATTGTTCATTTATGCAAAGCATATAGTAGATACATGATAAATCTGGAAGAATGAAGGAACAAATGAATGGTTCTCCATCTTGCACACTGAAGCTTAGAGACTAAGTAACATAGTAGAAAATGAGTGAGGAAGATGGCTGGGAGTTGCAGGATTCCACTATTTTTCTCCTACAGAGATCACCTGGGAAACTTCCAAATTATAGATGCCATTTATTAGACCAGATCCAATGTGTCAAAGTCTCTGGGTTCGGACACCAGGAAGTACAGATTTCTAAGGCTGTGCAGGTGAATAGCATCTGCAGGGAAAATTGAGAACGACTCTTAATTGCACCACATCACACCCACACCCATGTGCAAAGGTAGGGTTGCTGGATGGCACCACAGACACTGGAAGTCTTGTGCCAATATTCCTAGAATTCCAGACTCTGGTTCAGGAAGAGAAGGGCAACTCTGAAACCATGCTTCCTGGGGGAGGCAGTGTGTGGCCACTCATACTTTGCAGGTAAGTTAGGGATACTGTGAATAGGGCTATTGCAAAGTTGCTGATGTAAGGTATAGAATCATCAAGTCAGATACAAATTTGCCCGGAAATTACAGAAAAGAGTAGCTATCACTTATTCAAGCTGAGGTAACTTCTCCTACTCTCCTAATTCATCACTGTTTTTGAAAGGGCACACAATGTGAATGGACCAGAGATATAAAATCATCTAAAACTCACCTTTGTTTTTTTTTACCTTTTGCCACACATCCCTTGAAAATGACTTTCTGTGCTTTTGGAATCGTGGGAGAATCATATTTAAAAATAAAGGGGGGGTACTGATCTGTAGTTGGAAATTATATCGCCAAATATACACTTACTTTTCACTGTATGCATTAGCTGGTTTATTTTATTTTATTTTATTTTATTGCTTGTGTGTGTGTGTGTGTGTGTGTGTGTGTGTGTGTGTGGTTTTTGTTTATTTGTGTGTTATAAGCCACCAAAGACTTAATAATAAGACATTCAATAATTTCTTTGTGAATCAACCCAAATCCCCAAATCACTGTTTATTGATCCTTCTTCTGCTGTTATTGATTATATATGAATTCCCTAGTATCCTAAGCCATATACAATTTTATTTTCTTTCCTTTATTTTCTACCTGCGTACTGTTCCCTTTGCCCTGAGCTACGAGGTGCCACATTCTGTGTGGTGTTACCTGCGTGTCATTTATGCAGAGGGGCGGTGCTTTGTCTCCTGCTGGTCTGCAAAAACAATCATCTCTGTGATTTTCTTATTTTGCTCTGGTGCCCAGTTTTCTTTACCCTGGAGGCAACTGATGGTGGTGAGCTAAGACCCCAAAATAGATTCAATAGCAGTGCTGCATGATCTTTTCATTATCTCAGGGTTGTCTTTTCAGATGCTCTGTTTCATTTCTATGTTGTTGAGAAGTTTGAAAGCTCCTAAGTCTAATGAGCATTAAAATCCTCAGGAGTAACTCTTCTCTTCCCATCAGCTGTTTCTGTGTGTGTGTGTGTGTGTGTGTGTGTGTGTGTGTGTGTGCATGCGTGCGCGCACGCGTGTGTGTGTGTGTGCGTGTGTGTGTTTTGCAGAGTTCACTTCCTCTTTAATCTTGGGGCCTCATTAGTTCCTTTTATACTGGGATAAAGAGTTGAATTTTATAGAATGGAAGCTCACACTCTGAAAACACTGACATTTCCTCTGTCATCATGACTGCATATGGTGGTTGCTGTTACTGACATTTGTCCAAAGATTTAGTATCAAAGATAAACTTATTTTTTGTAGGTGCACCACGCAAATCTCTTTTGTTCCATAAATATTCCATAAATATTGAATAAAGATTCAAGAGTCAGGAAGAATTTTGGATACTCATATTAGTTCTTAAGGGAATAATTAATGGAGGACAGTAAATATATGTTCCCATGTATGTTTTATACACACACACACACACACACACGCACACACATACAGTGAAAGAAAGAGAGATAGAGACAGTGACAGAGAGACAAAGAAGGGGAAAGAATGAAGGTCTAGGTTAGGGCAACTCTCAAAGTCTATTTCATTTATCCACTGAAGAAACAGTGCATTAGAATTTCAGCAATATATACAGAGCCTAATGTGAGACCTTTGGGAAGGATGCTTTAGAGGCACTAAAAGATTATCTCTGACATTGAAAATGCCTGGTCTCTTGTCCTTGCCTTTAGACCCTCTGTCTTCAAAGGCGTCGCCTCTAGAAGGACTGACTGCAGTGATATGCTTATAGCTCCATTTGCAGACTTTCTTATAGGTTCATAAATGGAGACTAGAAGGAGGAGGGAAAGGAATAAAATTTAATAACTGAATAAAAATGTAAATAAAGATTTGCCTAAAATTACTTGTCCAAGAAATAATTCTCCCTCCCCCTTAAGCTAATACTTTGATAAGCTCAGTACAGTGATCCTGATTTGGAGCGTGACCTTTGAAAATGCTCTCCAGCTTGATTAAAGATGTATTAAATTTGTTTAAATAAACCTCGTTGTAATGGCACATCATTTGTAAGAAGCTATTAGGGGGCTGGAAAACTGTGCTGCTGTATTTGCATGAAAATGTGCCCTGCTCAAATTGAGGATCTCTCCTGAATTAACTGCAAAGGGAAAGTGACACTTTCATAATTTTTCCTGACAAAAAAAAAAAAAAAAGAAAGAAGGAAGGAAGGAAGGAAGGAAGGAAAGAAGGAAGGAAACAAGGAAACAAGGAAACAAGGAAGGAAGGAAGGAAGGAAGGAAGGAAGGAAGGAAGGAAGGAAAGAAGGAAGGAAGGAAGGAAGGAAGGAAGGAAGGAAGGGAGGGAGGGAGGGAGGGAGGGAGGGAGGAAGGGAGGAAGGGAGGGAGAAATAACTTGATGCAGAACTCTACAAAGCAGGGGAGAACAGCAACATCCACAGAGCCAGGCGCGCAATGCAATCAGTGCTCTCAGTCTGACCAGCACTCTCGTTCTCAAGGTATTTGGTGAAATGCAATCAATAATATTTATCTGCCAATTACTTTGCTTCCAGAATGGCTTCATTTCTGAGCCTGTGTGTGTGTGCACATGAATTATTTGAGAGTAACCAGATCCACGAAGATGTTCAAAAGAAAGCTGTATTGTCATATGCCTTGAAATGCCATGACCAGAATCCCCTCCCTGGCTTCAATTTTGGTCCAGTGTCTGCAAAGGTAATGCTCCCTGGGTTTGTGAAGCTTAAGTGCCCGAATGCCCTCACCCCCACTCCCAAATGAAGTATATAGTTGCCAGATGTACTATAATTCCTGCCAATGGGTCCCAAATGAGCTGCCACTCTGATAAAAAAAAAGTGGCGATGGGGAGTCTCTCCTTTAAATCAAATGTTAAATTAAAACCTTTCTCACTCTCCTGTAGGAGTCCTGGTTCCGGGCCATCTGCCAATCTGCAAGAACTCCGGCCTCTTTGGAGTTACCATTTTCCCATCCAATCAGGTACAAAGCTGCCCATTTTTAACCTGGCTTCTCTCTGATCAGTCCTTCTATTTCACTGTTGAACATTTGCAACTTTATCTGTTTACTGAAAATCGTCACCATCTCTCCAGTGTCTGGAGTCTTTCCACTGAGATGCATGCGACTAGTTCCCTATGCTGCATATGAAGGGGATAAGGAAACACGATGCAGCTCCTTGCCACGCTCCATCAGCCACTGGGTTCCAGCATTATGCTAAGAGTTTTTACTAGTTCCTTTGGAATCTTAAAATAGCCACATGATTAGATAATATTCCCATAATTATAAGTTGACAAACCGAGACTCAGTAACTGGCCTGAAATCACATAATTAGCAAGCAGTGAAGCTATGTTTTCAGCTTAAGTGTGTCTGACTCTAATGCTCATGCCATTTTATTATACTAACTTTAACTGGAATTTACCATCTGGAGATAAATTAAAGGACCCAGCTATGGGAGACTGGCGATATTGATTAACAGTCCCAGGTTCAGAGACACATGTGTGCATGTTCGCAACAAACTAAAATATTCATGCAGCAGGACAATTCTTTCCTGGCCAGTAATGTTTCAGGAGGAAGAACTGTTTGTCACAAATCATTTAGAGCCTCTCTTCCTCTCTCTCTTTCTCCCCCCAGCCCTCTTCCTCCACCCTCTTCCTCTTTCCCTTCCCCCTCCACTTCTCTTTCACTCTCTCACACTCTCTCTCCCTCCCTTCTTTGTCTCCTCCTCCTCCCCCCTCTTTCCCTCTCTCCCTCTCTCCCTCTCTTTCTCTCTCCCCCCTCTTTCTCTTAATATTAAGCCTGGGTACTTTCTGTTAAATAGTTTTAGCCCATTTTCAACATTGAAACTTAACTTTTTATTTTTCTAAAAGAAACTAATGTAATTCGAGATTAAATATGACCAAATTGAGTTGTATTTTTGAAAATGACTTGTCACTTCTAAGTAATATTGCTTTTTTCTGCTGTCCAAATTTGCATGAAGGCAATTTAAAAAAGTTTAGAGAAATGGAAACATTGTTCTAATGTTAATAACAGATCTTAGATTTGATGTCTCCCAATCTAAGAAAGTCTTCAGAGAAAAGTGACATGTCAACCTTGTAATTTTTTTTTATTCTTTTGGTTTTCATCCAAAATCTACTTTTAAGTTTTTCCTTCAGATTTGACATAGATAAAAAGCGACCAAATCGGGAATACACAGAAAACTCCGGAAGTAGGGAAGCTATCATTTCTGGACAGGGTTCTAGATAAATTTCTGTTATCTTCGGTTCAAATGAGCTGGTTGCTCCTGTTAACAATTTCCATCAGCTCGAAGCTCTAAAATTGCATCTCTACATTATTTCTTAAAACTATTTTCCATAAGTGGTACTGTATATTAAGATAGTGGATAAAGGCACTTCTTTATTACTTGTCTAAGTGGGGTCCATATGCCATCTGTGCTCCCCTGATGTTGGTGGAGGACCACACAGGGGTACCTGCTCTTGGCCAGAGATCTATCTGTTTATTTGCTTTGCTAGAGACAGAGCATAAGGATGTCTCTCTGAAACTTTTGCATAGGGGCCCAGAATTTAACCTAATACTGCTGTCTCCCAGCGCCTTTTCCTCTTCATTTCCTTTTAGTTTTTAATTTACCATTCCCAGCTGAGATACTTGAGCAGATAGAAGCAACCCAGCTCCAGGCTAATTGGTTCATCATGCACTTTATGATAATTTTCATTCTGGATTTTGATTAGGTCAGTATGGTGACTGCTTTGGTCAAAGCTTGTAATGATCTGCCTATTAACTCTGAAATAGGGTCTTTGACTGTACTCATCTTATTAGATATCTCGGCTGCCCTTAACTCTGGTAACCATGAAAGATTACTGAACTATCTTAATGTCTTATGCTGGACTCTAATATTTTCCATGTTAGTTTCAGCCCTCTTCAACTCAATGTGTTACTTTCATTGGAAATTCTAAATGTTGCAGATTGGAAGACAACATACTGTTACTCCTTAAGAATCTTTCTTAGGATCAGCTTTTCACATGTGTCTAGTGTAGTGAAGTGTGTCGTTGCTGTTGCTCCTGTGAGTCAGCCAGACGTGGTGGCATTGGCTGCTCCGCCACCTACTAAATTCTCTAACTGGTGACTAAATCACTTGCTCTCTTTTTTGCCTCTGTTTCTCCCCTGTGGTCCTGAAAATAGCCAATATGGTACATCTACAATGTTTACCACAGTGTTCTGCACCTGGAAAGAGTGGGATTAATGCTGCTCCCATTGTTTTAGGATTATCGAAGCAGATGTAAAACATGGTCCCTTGAAATGTAGATTCAGACAGAATGTGCCATAAAGGATATTCCGGGTGCAAACTAGAATAATTTGGCTTCAGTTTTCTTGAGTTTTAGACAGCGATATTTAGGGAAGTGGAAATATTTACAGTTGATTCTATTCTCACTTTCATTTTGTGCGTCCAACATTCTATTAGGGTTTGGTTAATTCTATCCTGGCCTTGACTGGTATCGATCTCTATAAAACAACATCACAAAGAGGTGACGCTTTCTTTGTTCACATTTTGTTGACTCCGATTCCTTTACAATTTATCGGTTAGCAATTTTGAGTTCATTTTGGATGGTAAATTTTGTACCGTGTCCAACCTCTGCTTCTCCTTTAAGTTCTTATTTTCCTTCTCTTTAATATTCAAATAGTTTAACCATTTGGAAACTGGTATTTAATTTTGGTTGTAATGCAATTCGTTATCTTTGATAACGGATTTATGATTTAAACTTTCAACACGAGTCCATTTTATTCTCAAAAGGCTAAGAACTGCCAACAGACGTACTTTTACACAACCAATGAGAAAATCTGAAATGCCATTTTCTAAAACTGGATGTTCTCAAGGAAAAAAAAATCTACTTATCCAAAATTATCTAATAAATAATATATTTAGAAAAAAAGGCACTGTTTTTCCTATATACAGACAATTCTACCTTAACTCACCTTTCCATTGTATTCTATTATATTGTATCTTTAACTAATTAACCTTTTAATTAACCTTTAATTATGTGTGTGTATGCATTTCTGATGCTTCTGCATTGATTCTTTATCTGTGAAAAAGGGATAAAGATTTTCATATTATTTACACAAGTGAAGATTCCTTGTTTTTAACATGTATTTATTGTTTTTCAATTAAAAGTAAAGTCTCAGGCTCTTGGGTTGGTTCAGTGGATTGAGCATCCGACTCTTCATTACGGCTCAGTCATGATCCCAGAGTTGTGGGACCGAGCCCTGCGTCAGGTTCCATGCTCAGTCTCTCTCATCTTAAGATTCTCTTCTCTCTTCCTCTGCGGTTCTCTCCCGTTTGTGCTCTCTCTTTTTCTCTCTAAAATGAAGTTAGTCAATTAAATCTTCAATCACATTTATTGAGATTTATCAGCTATTTAATGAGCCACAGTTCTATGGCTCTTAGGTACTATTTATATAAAAGTTCAGTAGAAAATAATCTGAAAGTGGCTGTTAATCCACAACAGGTTCTGAACCACAAATTGTCAAATTGGGTATTCTTCTTTTCTTCCCAAAGCCATTTTCTTGAGAAAATTTGGCCTTGACTAATTTTGGTAATTCAAAAGAATCACTGTCTACAAATTATGTATCTTTTCTTTCCACATACAGAGAACAATTCTTTTCTGAATTGTGGAGAGTTGTGTTTTAGCCTCTTTTTAAGAAGATTTTCTAAAAATATATTTTTGGTGTTTTATTTAGAAATGACTCAGTTACAAAAGACATCTTGAATTATCTGATTGTAAGAGACAAAAAGAAAATGGGAAATAGTATAAAAGTGCTGCTGTCTGAGGGCAGCTTAGAATCTTACTTGCTCGACCCTTCTGTGGGTACACTTTGAGGAAGACATTAGGGAGCTATCCAAGAACTAGTGCCTCAGTTTGGGGTAAGTTCTTAGAGGTAGGATCAATGTGCTTGGTGTGGTAGGCTTAGAAATGACGTAATTTACTTTATTGGGCTGGTTACCTAACCTTATCTAACTAGTATATAAATAGGTCCCCAAATTTATTCATTTACCACATGAACTAGTTCCCTTCCTGGGGCTAGAACACTGTTGTTTACTTCCAGGAACAGTCCCTTTATGAGCGTAATCACAAAACCAAATTAATTACCAGTAAGTTATTCTTGAGCATGGAAAAAGCAGCATCAGAAGGGCAGGAATCTTGAACTTGGAAGATGTGTCCCAGATCCAAAAACATTCTCTTTTGTGGGACTGAATAAAAGGGACCCACCGAAACTTAGTTTTTATATTCTTATCTCTCTTTATATATGTTTTTAAATTAAACATTAAATGTAGCCTACCACATTAATTTTTTCAAGATTACCAAATCTAACCTATAAATTCTATTTTTTTTTCAATATATGAAGTTTATTGTCAAATTTGTTTCCATACAACACCCAGTGCTCATCCCAAAAGGTGCCCTCCTCAATACCCATCAACCACCCTCCCCTCCCTCCCATCCCCCATCAACCCTCAGTTTGTTCTCAGTTTTTAAGAGTCTCTTATGCTTTGGCTCTCTTCCACTCTAACCTCTTTTTTTTTTCTTCCCCTCCCCCATGGGTTTCTGTTAAGTTTCTCAGGATCCACATAAGAGTGAAACCATATGGTATCTGTCTTTCTCTGTATGGCTTATTTCACTTAGCATCACACTCTCCAGTTCCATCCATGTTGCTACAAAAGGCCATATTTCACTCTTTCTCATTGCCACGTAGTACTCCATTGTGTATATAAACCACAATTTCTTTATCCATTCATCAGTTGGGGTACAAGTGCCCCTGTACATCAGTACTCCTGTATCCCTTGGGTAAATTCCTAGCAGTGCTATTGCTAGGTCATAGGGTAGGTCTATTTTTAATTTTTTGAGGAACCTCCACACTGTTTTCCAGAGTGGCTGCACCAATTTGCATTCCCACCAACAGTGCAAGAGGGTTCCTGTTTCTCCACATCCTCTCCAGCATCTAAAGTCTCCTGATTTGTTCATTTTGGCCACTCTAACTGGCGTGAGGTGATATCTGAGTGTGGTTTTGATTTGTATTTCCCTGATGAGAAGCGACGTTGAGCATCTTTTCATGTGCCTGTTGGCCATTTGGATGTCTTCTTTAAAGAAGTGTCTATTCATGTTTTCTGCCCATTTCTTCACTGGATTATTTGTTATTTGGGTGTGGAGTTTGGTGAGCTCTTTATAGATTTTGGATACTAGCCCTTTGTCCAATATGCCATTTGCAAATATCTTTTCCCATTCCGTTTAACCTATCAATTCTAAATCACACCATGACTGTAACCTAGCATTAATTGTAAAAATCTCAATTTCAGACATTCAGAAACTTTTAAAGTTATTCTTAGAATTAATAAAATACAGATAATAATATTGATTACTTTCTTCACCCCTTTGGGCTGCTATAGCAGGGTACCATGGCTAATAAACAACAGATATTTCTTTCTCACAGTTCTAGAGGCTAAGAAACACAAGATAAGGGCTACAGTAGACTGGGTATCTGCTGATAACCAATTCTGTGGCTCACAGACAGATTCTGGCTGTGTATGCACGTGGTGGAAGGGGAGGGCAAGAAGTTATCTGGGGCCTCTTTTATAAGGACACTAATCCCATTCAGAAGGCTTCACTCTTGAGACCTAATCACATCCCAAAGTCTCCACCTGTAAATACCAACACAGTAGGGATTAGGTTTTAAGATATACATTTTAGGGAAATATAAACATTCAGTCTATAGCAATTAGGTACCAATATATTTTTTTCATTGTTGATCCCTGAATACACATGGAAGCTTACTTTATTGCTTTTAACTTGGGTGAACAACTTGTCTTTTAATATGTCCTTGGTAAGTATCTGAACTCAGTCATTATATATTGACTTAAAGAGGTTTCTCCACTAGGCTACCACCAGGCTAAAATTTTCTTCCATTATTGCCTTTCATGTTTCTCTTGGTGAAAGCAATATAAAGTAGAAGTTAAACTATTGTTCCTATTTGAACATTATACTAGTGATTTAGTTCTTTGATAAGCATATCAGAGAACTAGAGGAATAGTCATACAGGATCTAGAGTTTGATTTTTGCTTTTACCATGAGCTATGTTAAATTATTCACTTTCTTTTTCAATACAGATTATAGAGATACCAGTGAATGTTTTTATGTAGGTTTAACAAGATCGTACACATACGGTGGCTAGTAAAATACCTGACACATAGCAGGTTGTCTACAACTGGTATATCCCCTTTCCAGATCCACTCAAACCTCACCTCACCTTCTCTTGTGCACTCTCCCTCCCAAACATGCTTTGAAGACAATGCAAGGCAGGGTAAATCTGTTTTAAAGATTGCTGTTAAAATTAGGGGTTCCCATTCAAGGTCCAATCTTTGTTGTCTCATGAATGTTATTGAAATCCCCCTCTCTTTCTCCTCTGTAACAAATGTTTGCTGTCTGCTGTTTATAAGAGTACCGTGTGTTCCTCTCTCCATGTTCCTCTTCTTTGTGCTGCCCATTAGCCCTCTAAACAATTCACTTAACAAACTAAGCCACCCAGGGGCCTGTACCTCTAAATAATTCAGATGTCAAAAGTCATAATCAGTAAACCTCTATTTTCATTCACAGTTAAGCTTTGTAACAGCAGTTTCTTGTATTCCTCCACTATTTCCGTATCCTTTCTTTTTAAAATTTTT
Organism: Neofelis nebulosa; assembly: GCF_028018385.1. Taxonomy (NCBI): domain Eukaryota; kingdom Metazoa; phylum Chordata; class Mammalia; order Carnivora; family Felidae; genus Neofelis; species Neofelis nebulosa. The sequence goes on along the minus strand of NC_080783.1, from coordinate 85,404,631 downwards.
TCAATGTTTTGGGGCGCTGGGGTGACTCAGTCGGTTGAGCGACCGACTTCGACTCAGGTCATGATCTCACGGTTTGAGAGTTCGAGCCCCGCGTCAGGCTCTGTGCTGACAGCTCAGAGCCTGGAGCCTACTTTGGATTCTGTGTCTCCCTCTCTCTCTCTGCCCCTCCCAGACTCATGCTCTATCTCTCTCTGTCTCCGAAATAAATAAACATTAAAAATTTTTTTTTAAATAAAAATTTTTTTAATGTTTTTATTTTTAGTTTTGAGAGAGCAAGATGGAAGGCAAGCAGGGAGGCTGCAGAGAGAGAGGGAGACACAGAATCCGAAGCAGGCTCCAGGCTCAGATCTGTCAGCACAGAGGCTGATGTGGGGCTCGAACTCACGAGATCATGACCTGAGCCAAAGTCAGATGCTCAACTGACTGAGCCACCCAGGCTCCCCTTTCCCTGTCCTTTCTTTCCTCAATCCACTGTCTTATGATTCCATACAAACCACTCCACTACAGTAGGCATCATCAAAGCCAATGTCAAAAAATTCCTTTCTTTATCTTCCTGGACTTTTTGAATGCATCAGCCACTGTTGTTATGAAAACACTCACTCTTCGTGCTAACATCTCCATTCTCTCCTAAAATACTTTTTTGGCTCCTTACGTTGTTTGCTCCGACCTCGATTGTCCTTTGTGTTCCACCTGCAGGTCTTTTTCTTTCTACTCTTCACACTCTGTTTAGACAATCTATTCGCATAATTGCCTTGTATAACTCCAGTGGAAACTTTTCAACTGATCTCAGGAATATGCCCATCTCCCATCTCCTCTTGGAAATCTTAGGAACTGCTCCACACTCTAGGTATCTAAAGCTGACCCCATCACTTTCCCTTCAAACTCACTACTTCTTTATTTCCTATCTGAAACTGTACTATTACTGAAAAGAGAAATCTGAAGGTCTTGGAGGACTTTCCCTACAATATTAGAAAATATCTGCATTGATTATAATACATTAGATTTACTTAATATTCCTTAAATTCTCCCCTCACCTCCCCCTTATCAACTTTGCTCTTTCTGTCATAATTGCTTATCGGTCTGTAACCAATGCAATCGGTGGGCAATAATTGCTTGCCTCCCCTGTAGTCCTGTTCCCTTTTCCTAACAGCTGTCCTTTACTTTTATTTAAGGATTTACCACTTCCCACCCTAGTCAGTGTTGCCTGCCTAGTGTTCCAACTGGGTTTCAGGGGTGAAGCTAGAAATTTGGTTCTGAGCCGATAGACATATCTTTACTAAGAGAGTCTAATAAGAGAAATGTCTGGACTCGTACAGAAACAACCTGAAATGAGTGTTCCTCTTCTTACTGGACTTCGATCTAAGAGGATGATGTAGGACTGGAATATAGAGGCCACTGTGCCACTAAGAACCTAAGTACAAGACCAACATAGAGAAGGAAAGACTAAAAGAAGAGACTGTGCCTTGATAACTTTAAATTCTTCAGTTAAAAGGACCAATACATTTACATTTTTGATTAGGTACTCTTGGATTATTTATTATGAATTATTATTAGTAGTACTACTGGTACTAAAATGTACTTAATTGAAATATTTCTTAACTACTTCTAGTCTCTTATCAGCTCATGTCTACATTCACAAAGCCTAAGGCAGAAATGTATGTGAGGGCTCACAGTGTCTAAATCTTTAAAAGATTTAAGTCCAGCTAAAAGTTGTTAAATAAAATTTGTCTCCATCTTTGTCAAACATGCATTCATCAAGACGAAATTAAAATATTATAAAGTTCTATTTTTTTAATGACTGAAAATAAGTAAAAGATCAAAGATAAAATTTAATTATTGAATTTCTGGTTGTTTCGTGATAGACTGGTAAACTTTATATGGTTAATAAGAGAAAGACATATGAATTAATAAAGTATTCATTTAACCTTATTTATTTTTATTTCTTAATTTCAGCTAAATTACTAAGTTATTATAGTCATGATTTGTATATAATTTTAATTCTAACGGCAACATTTATGTAAAAGATAAAAAATAAAATGCCATCAATTCACTGTATACTGAATTTGTATATCATTTTCCAAAATTCTTTTTTTTTTTTTTTAATTTTTTTTTTCAACGTTTTTTATTTATTTTTGGGACAGAGAGAGACAGAGCATGAACGGGGGAGGGGCAGAGAGAGAGGGAGACACAGAATCGGAAACAGGCTCCAGGCTCCGAGCCATCAGCCCAGAGCCCGACGCGGGGCTCGAACTCACGGACCGCGAGATCGTGACCTGGCTGAAGTCGGAAGCTTAACCGACTGCGCCACCCAGGCGCCCCTCATTTTCCAAAATTCTTAAAAAGGAAATGCAAAAATGAATAGTTAGATTTCTATTTTTTCAAAAAGACTTTTATTCTCTTTTTGAAAATGTTGGTTTATTTATTTTGAGAGAGAAAGCACAAGTGGAGCAGGGAAGAGGCAGAGAGAGAGAGACAGAGAATCCCAAGCAGTCTGTCAGAGCTGTCAGAGCAAAAGCCCGACATGGGGCTCGAACCCACAAACTGTGAGATCGTGACCTGAGCCAAAATCAAGAGCTGTCCGCTCAACCAACTGAACCACTCACTCAGACATTCCAAGAATATTTTTAGTCTTAAACAGTCAAAGTTCTCTATTAAAATTAAAAGTCAAGGGGCGCCTGGGTGGCGCAGTCGGTTAAGCGTCCGACTTCAGCCAGGTCACGATCTCGCGGTCCGGGAGTTCGAGCCCCGCGTCGGGCTCTGGGCCGATGGCTCGGAGCCTGGAGCCTGTTTCCGATTCTGTGTCTCCCTCTCTCTCTCTGCCCCTCCCCCGTTCATGCTCTGTCTCTCTCTGTCCCAAAAATAAATTAAAAACGTTGAAAAAAAAAATTAAAAAAAAAAAAAAGTCAAATATAGGTTGTAATTACTAAATATAAGCTCACTTATTTAAATAAAGCAAAAATTGTTTATTTCAATTTTGAAAGTTTAATTACAAAAATTTACAAAAATTAAACTATCACAGTTCTTCCATTCTGTGCTTACCTAACCCCAACCTAAAGAAGTGGTACCATACATCACCATATTACCTCTGGACCTACATATAAAAAAGTGAACTCTCATTTTTTTAACATCAAAAAACATTCCTCAGCTATAGATCTAACTGTCTCAAATACTGTGGTAATTCATGAATCTCTCCAGAACTTCAAATTAAAACATGAAGAAACGCACAAAAATGGACATGACATCCCTGGGAAACAATACTTTGTACAAAAAAATTATCACATATATGCTCTCTGAGAGGAAGAATTTGACAAGTTAATTAGTTTGTCTTTCCTCTCACCAAGTGTCCATTGTTCATGCTTTCTACTCTCTGAAGCACCGTCCTCTGGTATCAGCAGGAGCAACCTCCTTGCATTTTTAGGAAATTTAGTTGCAATTGGCTTTGATTTCAAGGACATAAGGCCAAATTATGGAAGAGACCAGAACAGTTGGGCTACACAGTGGACCTTCAAGGTATGGGTCTTACTGTGCTACTGCTGAGGGTCAGAAGCACTCATCTATAATTTGATACATCTATTTGTTCCCTGTTTTTGATATATGAAGTCATCTAAAGTGTGGACCTCCTATGTTCAGGTCTAACGATATCACCTGCTCTCGTCTTTATGTACTCCATCCCCCTCAAAAAACCTCTCCCATTGATGGCTCCCCACTGTCTTCTGAAAAAAAATATTTGACTAACTTCAAATTGAAGGCCATGACCCAAATATTGCCTAGTCCTCTGGGGCCATTTATTACGACTCCTAGGTCCTGCATTAATTTGCGTTGATAATTTTCATCTCTCTATAATGCTCTCTCTTTCTATAAATGGTGACATCAGAACTTGTACCTGAGGTCTAAATTCAGGTCCTATGTTCCTAACCACTACCTACCATCACCCAGTTGTCCATTCTGCTATTATGCATGTATTGCTTTACTTCCCAAGAACATTTAGTAATTCCTGCCACCTAAGGAGAAATGTTTATACACAATTCTATGGCACCACCTACTGAACTCTATCTTAAGTGCTTACTAAAGTGAATTTTTTTCCTCTCTTTCCACGATATAGCATATTTATACCTAAATAGATTGCTCAGTCTTCGAAGGCAGAAATTATACCATATACTTCTTGATGTATCACATCTTGCTAAAGACAATGACTATGATACGTAATAGTTACAATCTTGATAAATCCATTTTTATTTGAAATTCTACCTGTACTTAAGAGATGCTTTGTGTATAATGACTCATAGTGTTATTTGCTTTCCCTCTCCTGTTAATTTGGGGAAATTTCTAGCTAGAACACCATGTCTCTGTAATTTATCATAGGGCCATTCCTCTTCTCCACTGGGGACACCTTCTCCTTGTTCTACATCTGTGTGTGCTTGGGGTGGACACCTGGTGGAAGGTCTGTTCACAGACATGCAGATGGGCTCTGGGAGCACACCGCCCCCTCGCGAAAACTGGCTTGCTACTGAGAGAAATACCTTATGTCCTCTAATCCAAAGCCATTCTGCGTGTTTTCCTTACCAGAATTTAAAGAACAAACTCTGTTCCCATCCAAATCTGAAAAGTTTAATTTCAAAATAAAATGTGTCACAATAGCAAAGAAACAAAAGGGGAAAGATTTCTTATGTCATCACCAATAGACATGTCTTACTTTTACTGGTTCTATGCACAGTACAAACCCTTCGAAGCTACTCTTAATAAAAAGATCAACACAATTTTTATTCTTGTGAATCTGAATCACTTAGGGAGAATGTCTAAGAAACGTTTCACTCACATTGTCCAGTCTAGACATGATAGCTTAAGAACTACTTATCTTTATCTCCCAAACGTGTAAATTCTCTTTCCTTCTGCCATGAAAATGTTCTTATTATAAACCAACACTGAGGACCCTGTGGATGGGACAGGTACACAACCAGTTATTATGAATCTAAGGATCTTACAATTTTGTTGCAATTATCTTTATCTGCTAGAGTGCATTGACTAATTCATTAAAAAGCAGACAAACAAACAAAACTGTGTCCTAGCTATGCACTAGGCATTTTGTCCAGTGGTATACAAACAAGCATCAGACTTACCATCCAGCAGAATTGATAGTCCCTGTTAAAATGCAAATGTTATTATCTAAATAAGCTAACCCATCAAACCACTTAACCACAAATGGTTTGTCAAATTACTAGTCAGTCACCCAGAGGACACTGATTTGATGGAATAAAACTTGATGTAGGTAAGTGCGTGTGAAAAACAACAGGGATCAAGACATCGGCAGGTAGGATGGTGCTTACATGAAAATTTCCGAAGACCATTTGATATATCATGCAAGTTTGTCAAAGAGGTTAAGTCAGTAGAGAAGTAAGTTCAGAAGTTTTAAAGACACAGTTATTTCAATCCCATGGCTAACCTAGGATAATGAAGACATTTAAATACTTATAGGTGTAATAATTTCCTCCCACTAAGGTAGATTTGGTCTGGAAGATATTTTTTGTAATAAAAAAGTACAATTTTCAAACCCCTTTCACAGCATAAACAAAACAAAACAAAATGGAAAATGGTGTCTGTGTGGCAGATTAGGGTAAAAGCGAAGGCTGCCTGCGGCTCAAGACATCTGGCCCTACCCAAGTCCCACACAGCTTCCCTAAGGGATGGGGCCCAAACTTCCATATCCCTGCATTCCATTTATGTCACCTGAGTATCTGTAGACACATTCATTAAGAAGTTTTAATAGAAGTTGAAACATTCTTTATGGAGTAACTCAGTATCATTCAATTATGATTATAATTTCTTATATTCTTCATCAAAAAAAATAGTGACAATGATCAGCATTTGTAGAATAAGTTAAGCAAAGTCATCTCTACTTTGACAAATAAAGAACTTGCTTCTTCCAGGATCTCTGAATTCACTTTATTTTGAAACAATTATACAATATGGATTTTTTTGTTTGCTTTGCTCTACATTCTAAGCAACAAAATATTCAAATTAATACATTGAATAATATTTAGGAAAAGAAAAACCTTCCTCCTGAATTTACAGTAAAAAAAAAAGAATCACCCATGTAAGTTTTATATTATTGGATCACTTTGTGACATTATACATATATTTTTATATATAAATATATTTGGTCTAAGTTCAAGTTTAAAAGAAACAACAAAGTATGTATTATATATATAATAAGACACCAATTCACAGCTTTATAGTATAGGAAAGGGAAAATAGGTTAGCTTTGAGAAGAAAGTACATGCTATTTTCTACTCAAGAAATTGTTATTTTGATGAGGAAAAAATGCTGACCATTGGGAAGCAGAAGTGTTTAGATGTAAAAATCACATCATTTTTTTTAAAAGAGAAGAGATTTAATAATAAAAACCATATTCAAAATTAATAAAAATTAATATACAGAAGTGAATGTAATTTTCCCCGTCTAGTACTTTTCTTGACTTTCAATATTTGAACACAACTACTTTTACTACCAGACATTACTGTGATTAGAAGATGAGTGAATAATGTATAGTTGGGTGGAATCTGGTCAAGCCTCTCTGGTTTCCCCTGGCAGTGTGCTACTGTGTTCAGGGAACCTGGAATGTGCCATCTGACTGCCCCATGTGATTACAATGCTGTGACAGATCCTTTAAATATAAATTCAATGCATATTTAGAAGCTAAGCACTCTTAATTGAAAGTTGTCTATTTAATGAGCTGCTAACTAAATTGGAAAATATCAGCAGACTGTCCATCCTTTACTTTGAAGCCTTTAAATAACTTGGAGAAAGAGAAGCGGAAGTGGGACTCCAGAAAGAGTTGAGCAATACGAGAGCGGTGCATCATACCTCCTTACTCAGCAAAGCTTTTCCTGTCATTTCAGTTAGCATTTCTTCTCATATGCTGGATGCCTGTTCTGGTGAGAACAGCATCATTATCCAAGTGTGCCCCCACCTTCTCATTTAGCATGACTTTGTTCAAGAATTTAGTTTCTAGCTCTTTTCTGTTTGTGTTCTAATTTTGTTTTCCTTTTGTTTCTAAAAATTTATAATATTGACTTTATTGATTTTATGATAGGATGCTTTGAGATGGTTCTGGGGTTGCAATTATAAAGCTTTTGTTATCAAACGTACATGATCATTTTTAAGGATAATATAGGCTCTATTTGCTGCATTGTTTATTTTTTTCAACTCCTGTTACCATAAAGAGCTGACTCTACTTTAAATAATGAATGATTGGTACTTAATTCCTACAAATTATCCTGAAAGTTGAAGTCTATCATTATTTTGAAAGTTAAAATCATATGAATAAAATAGTTACATGCAAATTGTCTCTCATATTCTGAAGAGAGCTCAGGCTTTTGCTAAATTTTTCATCAATGCCATAAGTTGATGTGTTATTATTTTCTTAAATTGATAGTAGCTGGAGAAAAAAGTCTGAAAAGAGATCATTTCCAACCAAAAACCCAGGAATTATTCTGATATATGAGTTTGATATTTGGTTACAAATCGAGAATAAGGCAAGGAGGTATAAGAATGACATTGATTTAATATTTTTCAATATTTAAAAATATATAAAAATGTCATTGGCTGGATATATTTTAAGACATATGAACATCATGAAAATAAACCCTAGACTTAGAGATGGTGGTTAGGAGAAGAGTGATTAGTAAATAGAGCAAGTAGTAATACCTTTTAATTCAATAAAGGACATATTGCCCCTAGACAGAAGGAAATGGATTTTCCTCTCCACCAGCCTCCTCTCTTCCGTGTTAATTCTTAAAATGAAGTTGTAGTCAGTTTGGTTCATATAAGATGGTGTCTTTGTTGGCTCAAGCTATGATAATAAAATACCATAGACTGAGTGGCTTAAACAATAGAAGTGTATTTCTCACGGTTTTGGGAGCAGGGAAGCCCAAGATCAAAGTGCCACCAAGGTAGGTTTCATTTTGAGGTCTCTTCGCCTGGTTTGTGGGTAGCCACCATCTCCCTGTGTGCTAATTTGGCCTCTTCTATATGGGCACATGGGGACAGAGAGCAAGCTCTTTGGTATGTCTTCTTAGAAGGACACAAATCCCCTTAAGAGGGCCCACTCTGATGATCTTATCTAGCCCTAATCCTAAAGGCCCTATCTTTCAATGCCATGACCTTGGAGGTTAGAGCTTTATTAGAGTATATTAATTTGGGGGGGGGGGGAGGACATAAACATTCAATCTATAATAGACAGTGAGATATCTTTTTAAAAAAAACAAGTTTTTAAATCTCAAATCTTACAGGAGCAAAGGAGAGCTATGTCCTAAGATTATGTCTATGACTTTTAGTAAGTTCCTTTTTATGTAATGAAGATAACACTGGCCTGAGTGCCAGTGAGAATTGAGTTTAAGTTCTGGTTGTATAATTTCCTAATTGTGTGTGACTTTGAATGTTTAGTCTCTCGAAGGCTAAACATTCAGGCACAATAATTTTGACCTCTTTGTTGTATTATGAAGTACAATGGAGTATAATAAAGTACATGAATATACCTAAAAATAGTAAATGCTCAATAAAATATTTCCAAAATGCTTTTTAATGAACCTGATTCTGTGTATTATTTCACAAAAGAAATAAACCATACAATTAAGAGACCATTAAAAAATAACTACAACTGGCCACAGTTACTGCAGTCAATACACAAGGAAAGGTATATCCTATTTTTTGATCTTTCCATTATTCCATCAAATTCTAAAGCCACTATATTATTTTATGACCAAAAACTTGGCCCAGTAAAAAGTTCTCAAAAGGTATTATCATGAATTTAGGTCACATATTAGGTAGTTTTACAACCACTAAGAAGGAACTTTTCCAAAGAAAATTGTCTGCAAATATGACGGGTAGAATCGTGGCACGATCATCTAAAAGAAACCATTTTTCTTGAGATTTCTAGTACGGGTATTTTTGTTTTTGCTGCTGCTATTGGTTCATTTCAAGGTCTTGATCCTCCTGAGTCAGAACATTGGTATTTATCTCTCCTTCTGGTGCAAAATTCCTTCCCATTAAATGGGGGCATTAAAAAAAAAAACATATTAAAATACCGGGATACAGAACACGTCCTCATTCTCAGCAAACCTATCATCTGAGCAGACATGATTCTATGTGTTCATGTCTAGACCTTTGTTCAATATAAAGATAATAACTCTAGCTAATAACATATTTTGCCACATTTATCTTGACTCATTAAACTAAATTCCCAGAAGAAACCTGCATGAGTGGCTATTGATGAGTCATTTCCAGTCAGTCCATTGACTAGAGTAACCAAGATAAGATTTTGGAAATGAGTACAACCTATAAGGAAGGTACAACAGAAAAATAGTTTTGGTCAAAACTTGAGTCATTTTAGTTGTATCTATGAACTTACCAAATACAACTTAAGAAAGAGTGAATGTTTTAAACTTTAAATGACCTTTCAGAGCCCAAGTGCATAGTGTGATTTTCTGTCTTCTATTTCTCTGCCTCATGTTCACCATACTTTTCTATATTGCTTTCACTAAGTAGTTTCTTCAGGAAAACAAGGCTGTGGAGTCTCAATAAGCTGCGAAGGATGGGGATGACACATGTGTGTGGGGGTGTTGTATAAACAGAGAAATGGGTGCGTCAACTCCGATCATCATGTAGCTGAGAATCTCTGGAGAAATAAGCTAATTAGCCAATTGACAAAAGAGGTTTCGGGCTTTCACACAAGGTCCAGTGACATGTAGGCAATGTGACCTGCCCTGTGCTGTTTTACATTTCCTATTAACATAGGAATCAAAACAGGAAAACTCTTCAAGTGACCAGATACATCATCTTCCACCATGTGTTCCCAAAGAATGGAAATAGCTGCTGGTCAATTTGAATTCGTGTAATTGCTGCCAGACAGTAACAAATAGCAGCAGTAGTATATCCAAATGGTCCTTAGTTATAAACTCAGTAGGACAGAGAGACAGAATCAAAGTTTGCTGTGGCAAAGAAAATTCTGGATTAAGCATTTGAGCAGAGGTCTACCTCGCAGTTGACGCAATGAGATTTAGTGGATTAGGTGGTATCCACAGGCCTGGTGCCTCAATTCATGCCAAATAATTCTGGAAGATTAAAAAAGACAAATAAAGAGTCAAGGTGATCATTCTGTCTCTCTACTGTGTGAATAATGTGACTCAGAAGTGTACTAGAACCTAAACTTACTGATTTGTTTCACATTTTTTAAACTTTCTCTTATTGAGGGGGTTTTGAAATGAATCCATTTCTCACACAGCGTATCCGTGATGTACCAGCGATCTTACAGTTGAACTAGTGTTTTCAGAAGAGATCAACACAGATAACAAATGACAATTTGAGGACCACAACACTGCACAATTCCAGAGGACTCTATTTACATTGTATTCTTTATTGTAAACATAAAATACACTTATACTGTATTTTATCTAAAAAATAAAAGGAACAACTGACTGGTCTAAATTACTGCAATGTATGCAAACAGTCTATTGTGTAATCATGCCCCGCTGGAGGTTTTTAAACATAGATTGATCACATATTTCTCTTTAGGATGGCTTATTTCAAGCAGGTCCCACTCAGAGTCATAATGTCTTTATAGAGGGAATGGGGCGAATGAAAATTGTCAAGGGAAAGAAAGACAAAAGATATTTTGTAAGCCATCTTATTAGCTATCTTATTTAAATATTTAATCTTTCTTTCCCTAGGACAGAGAAGCCTTTTTCTCTTTCTTTTTTTTTTCTTTTTCTTTTTTTTTTTCTTTTACTATTGCTTACAGAACTGGCCACTACACTTTCAATTAAGTATGATGTTGTTATACTCTTCTCTCTCTCTCTCTCTCTCTTTTTTTCTTTTCCTCTTTGTGTTAAGAGTCATAGCAACCTGAGACCTGTGATGAGACTATCACCTCTGAGCTATGCTGTGTAAAAGGAGACTTTCAGAATAGGGGCATGAGGGCTATAATGGGGCTGTGGCCACCTTTTACCAGTGCCTGCACAGACTCCTTGGCAGGAGAAAATCAAGGGGAAACAAAAACAAAAACAAAAATAGCTGGCGAGCTACAGATGTTTAATCTTTCAGATTTTTTGTCATAGGTGACTCCGAAGCAGATCTGTGAAACCACTGTATTCCCCACAACCCTGGAGTGAGCCGGCAAAGTTGGGCTCAATATTTCTTGTTATCATTCCAATAATACTATCTTGGGAAGAGAATATTTCCAAGAAAGTATGTTCAATTCTGGAAATGCTAATGGGTTGGCAATGTTCCCCCAAGTCTTTCTAGCTGCAGGGAAGGAATGAGGGCAGAGTGCAGCCAGTTACTGGGAGTACTTGCATTGCCTAAGTCCTCCAAATTGCTTACCTACTAATCCCCAGCGCTTTGCTTTCCTGTGAAACAGGACCCATTCCTGGGAATTTGAAATTGCCTTAATGGATAAAGTGGTGCCGGGGACATGCTATTACCTGTATGTGTACATAAAACTCCTATACATGCTTGCCCCGAATCAAACATTTGTTTTCCAACCAGAAAAGAGGAAGTAGATTCAGATTCAAGTTTCTTTAGGGACGAGATCATGCTGAGAGGCAAATGAATGGCCACTGTGGGGAATTTATTTCTCCTGCTGAAAAAGCAAAGGCTAATAATAATTGAGGTTGATTTGCAAAATGCACAGCTTTACAATAATCATATGATACCTAGTAATTTTGAAATTGAGGTAAAAAAAAAAAGGAAGCACTTCAGAAGCCGGAATTATGAAAATCAAGAAGTTGCTTAAAATATTTGAGAGTGTGCTTAGAGAATCAAATGCCATATGCTTTATTTGCTTCTGAAGAGAAATCGTGTTTTCTGTTGGAACAAATTGCACACAGGTGTTTGATACAGAGTGTATAAGCTATCAAGAGGAGCCAGAATGTTTGGAGTTGGGGTAGGAGGTGTTAATTTGGGAAAGGTGGTATGAGGGGTGGATTGAGAGAACAGAACAAGTAAAGAAAAAAAAAAAAGAAGTAAGCTTCTTAGCCATATTTGCAAACTGGGTGGAGTTGTTAGAATTGGAATTTACCACCTGAGGGTAAACCCACATTAATTTATGCAGTCAAATTAGGATTCTACTTTTCAACTAGTTTGCTTACGAGTTGCCGGTGGAAGAGAAAGAGGATACATAACAGAATTAATATATATAGTTGCTTGTTTTCTCAGCCTATTATATGGGAACTATACATAAAACGAGGTTAATAATTTCCCTTCCACTCATAGGTCTCAATGGAATTAAGATCACCCATTTTATTGATGAGGAGACTGAGACTGATTTTAGTTCACTGCAGTATGTGTAGAGTGTGTTAACAAAGAATGCTTCTCATACTGCCAGACCTGGGTATGTAAGGTCATTGATGCCTGATATATAAGCCATCAATATAATAATCTCCCTGGGGAAATATACAATACTGTTTTTGAAATGGAGTCTATAATGAAATATCACTGATGCAAATTGACCCAGGTTCACAAAATAGCGTAGACGATTTGACATTTCACAGTCATGTCCAGGATATCAAAAAACAAAAACAAAAAACAATAACAAAAACAAAACCTGTTAACTAGAGAGAATGAAGCCCACTCCACTCATTTTAAGATACTACATTGACTTTTCTTACTAATATGTAAACTGTCATGGTTTGTTTGATCTACATTGGATGGAAGGAGTAAATTTAGCTGTATTCAACATATACCTTACCTGAGTAGGTTGTTTAAATCATCAAAATGACCCTTTGGAGAAAGACTCTCATAACTGGCCCGCATGTAATAGTCTGCGTCTCCCTTCTATCTCCCTTCAGCCTCTCTTTCCAGTAAGAAAGACTTCAGGAACAAAAAGTATTCGGAAGAAAAAGGATACCTCTTAAAAACTCTGAAAGCGTATTTTTAAAAACACAATTAAAAAGGTTGAATATCATAGTCAAGGAATTATCTACAACAGAAAATTAATCATTTTAATTCTCACAATTACTTTAACTATGATAAATTTCCTTAATTCTAAAACAAATTTATTATCTCTGAACATAGAATTTTTAAATACTATTTCTCTCTAGATAAATATTAAATTATTAAGTTTATTTTTGTTGTGCTTTATTTTTGGAAACTAAGTACAAAAACTCAGGTCTTGGGTTTTATTAAAGATAAATTTTTAAAATTTAAGAAACAAACAATCAAGCATTGGGAATTTTTTTTGAGTTCCTTGCTGAAATTAAAGTAGGGTGTTAAAAGCCTAAGACAAACAATCACTTTTGCTGGTTAATAACTTGCACCAAAGTCAATGTCATAGAAGATCAATATGAAAATATTTCTTCTTTCCCAGTTTAGTAAATAATAAGCTTATTGGTGGTTTTTTAGAAGAAACCCTCATAACTGGCTTGAATATTCTGAAATTTCCATTTGGCTAACTTAATTTGATTTACATTCTATCCTGTCTTGATAGAACATTGTAATTATAGGAATCAGAAAAATTGAAAAGCATTAAGGGATATAATATGCTACTTTGGGCCTGGGTTATTAGTGATATTTCAATCTTGAACAAATTCAAAACTCTATTATGTTTGTTTTTTGTTCTGATTGTAACTACTTGCAAACATGTGTGGAGGTAGAGCAAGGGGGTTGAACTGTAGTGATTTGTTACTGGTAAATTCCCAAACTAGATGACTCAGTAGCATATAACCAGCCCAATCTGTACCAATTTTACAAACATAAGGGCTGCTGCTAATTATGGCATATATAACTCGATAATGAAAAGAGATATTTTTAAACAATAATTTTATTTTCCCTGTGTGACTTTTTTATCTTTATTTTTCCCCAAAGTTTTATTTACTCTAGTGCGAATGGATAGAATCTCTTTACCTTTATGCGGATTTGTGACTTTATTTACACGATCTTAAAACATAGTTAAAAACACAAGGGAAAAATTGCTTAATCTGTACAAATTGGCAATGTTGTAAAGTACCAAAATAAGCATTTAAAAGATGTGAAAATGTGTTTTTTTTTCTTATAACTAATTTTCTACTTGATAATAATTGACCTAACATTATAATGGATTACTACTTTGTTCGTCTTATTTTTTACCAAGGATTAGGTCTGAAAGGGACAGAGGTAGGGTGGGGAGTTGGGAAAGATTTTCTCTTTTCAAAATAGTTCTCTCAGATAACCAATAAGTAAGCAGAAATTTCTTCATGAGTATTGGATTGCTAATTTTCATTTTAATTATTACAAATGGAAGTCTTAAATATGCACCTTTAAGGTACCGAGTAACTTCTTTTAATTTTAATGTGTGCTATGTACATTTTAATTTTAATACTGAGTGGGATTATCTCCTGATTTTTGTTAATTTATTACTTGATTTTTAGGAAAATAATTTAGTAAGCCTCAAAGCTAAAGAGTTTGACCATCTTGCTCAAGTTCATAAGATCTTTATTTGCTACTTAAAACTAAGTTCCAAACCTAAGGAATATCATTATAGACGTACTTCAAAGAGGCAAATAGATATCATGAAAAACAAATTTTTTAAACTAAAAACACAGCGTGAGAATTCAAATTTGGGGATTTCTTCAACAGCTATGTTCTAGCAAAAACAAATATTTGTGTATAGTTAGAAATTATAACACATTCAATAATTATATTAATCTTGGTGGGCTCTTTCCTCTAGTTATCTTCAGTGAAGTTTGTGAAATATTCATTGTACATATCCCCACAATCTGGAATGAATTAGTTGTTTTTTTTTTTTCTTTTATTGGTTAAAATAGTTTGAAAATTAGGAATGATTAATGTCTTTATTTTCTACTTCTGCCTTTAGGGCAATTATATTCTGGCCACAGATTAACTATGGAGAAAAGTATACATATAGATTACTTACTGAAAAAGTTATAACTGAATACTAGCAACGGTATTTGCTTAAAAAAGATAAAACCTATAATGTTCTATTTGAGATCAAGTCATATAATTTTCAGTCAATATCTAGGTAACATTCTCAGAGAGTAACTAAGTAATTAAGAGAAGTATAGCTGAAGACATTAATTATTCAAAAAGACATTTTGAACTGGTATTAGGCCAGAAGAATAGACACCAGACCAATATGGGGCCACAGTAGGCTGACTCAGTATAACAACACTGAGAGGTGATGGTGTTGGCATAATGACATCACCACTCTCTTGGGACCCATCATTTGTAATGCAGGTTGCAGAGCCAGACTGATCTCATCAGAACATAGCTGATCCCTACAAACCAACTTTTCAGTGTCCACAACTGCATTTCTGTCCATCCACATTACTGGAGTAAAGGATCGATGCAAGTGGCATTACAGGGTTAAGTTTAATGTGTTATAGGTAATCTAAGACCAAATCTCCCCGTTGACAATGAAAGCTCTATACAGGTATTAATTAAAACTAGGACAAAGTCTTGTGGAAAAGCCCAATAATCAATATATAGGGATTACCACTATTTTTCTGGCACTTATTCAATAAAACAGTTTCAATCCTTCCTTCCTTCCTTCCTTCCTTCCTTCTCTGCTTCCTTCATCCCTTCCTTCCTATGGACTATGTAGTCTCAATGTTTAATGATATAAACTGGTAAGATGTGGAAAGAGTTCTGTATATTGAATAATTTTCCATCCACATGCCTTCTTTGGGGTAGATATATTAGGATTATAAAGATATGGATGTATGATTTAACTTTAAAAATTCTAAATTTTTGATACTTTCTTTCATGTCTATCCAAAAATAAAAACACAAAAGTTAAAAAATTTATCTTTTAGACTTTATCTGAGCTTTTGATTCAGAGCAGTTTGGATGGTGTCAGATTAAAATATGTGACATAAGAGTCATTAAAGATCCAAACCAAATGCCAACCTGATTCAAGCACCCCCAACTGACAGTGTTTTATCCTTTCTAGATATCTGATTCCTTGATGTTTCTGCATTTGCATGTGTTCTAAATTCATTAAGACAGAAAACCTTGAAATCTAAAAGGAAGAATAAATTACATAACTGATTAATACTAATTGTTGTTTGTTTAGTAATTATCCCTAAGTTTTCAAAGAAATGTTGCTAGTATTCACACACCCTGACAACACAGATGGACAAGGCTTTGCTGCAACAACATCTATGTTCAGAGGAACTTTATTTTATGAAGTAGAGAGCCAAACATTTTATGGAAAGGGCAATAATCTGTTTACTGAAAGATGTAGATTTTCTTTAGGAAATTGGTTTGTTCTGAGTTGGGTAAGTCATCAAAGGCAGAAAAAAAAGTTGACAATCTATTTGCAGCCATCGTTTAAAATTCATACCGTTTCCTTCTCCCTCATTACAAAAAAACACCACTCTGTGCAAGGTTCTACAAGTAAAAGTTCTTCCATTTGGATGGCCTTAAGAGAGCCTTGCAATGACAGATGGTTTGGTTAATTACAAAATTAAACTTTATGCTATTGAGACATAATTTCAGTGAATAATATTTTCCAGACAGAGTTTAATAAGCAGTTTGTGGTTGAGTAGCCTTTTGCCCAAAAAAGGGAACCAGGTCTCTGTGACTACCTTCTACATTCAGAGAGCATGAGGGTAGAGGATGTTAACTTGACTACCCTAGGAACTGAGTTCCAGTAACCTTATCAGAGCCTAACGGAGTGACCCCACCCTAGATGTTGTGAAAGAAGCACTGTTGAAATAGCACCTGGCATTTCACCCTGAACTCCTATAACACTTGCTGATTCACTGACCACAGTCAGGGGAAAGTACACTGGATGTTCAGCTGGCCTTCCTGGGTGAGTCCTTCTGGTAAACATGGACTCATCTGAGAAATCACAGGTTTTAACATTCACATACAGGAACTTTGATTTTTTTTTTTTCGAAATGTGGTAAAGCGAATCAATTTTCCAATAGTTGAAATTTACAAAGGTTAAAACTTGAAATCTAAATCTTTGTAAAAGGAATACCCTTTACAATCATGCATACGTTTATTGTTGTTTATGTATTTCTTACTGAAAAGCAGTTGGGACTATTAGCATCTGGTATGATCAGAAGCGTGATTTTGGGTGAACACATTTTCTCCAGGTAATTTGGGAAAACAATCTTTGACTTTACTTGACTAACTTGAATGGATTAAAGAGAAGAGATTTTATGCTGAGGCCACTAGTGGTAACATTCCAGTTCTAAGAACTAGTATCTGATATGAGTAGAACCAAACAAGACCTACTTTGATCTGTAAGAAATTAGAAAATTGGTAATATATGCAATGATCTATGTGATTTCAGTTTTACTTTTTTATGTGCATGTTTAGGGAAATAGATATAGATAAACACATAAATACTAAATTTATGGTGAGACCAACCTATACTCTATTGTGTTGCTTGTTCTTCATGAAACAAACAAAAAGAGATTAACCTAATTTTTCCCTCCAAAAAATTGTTGACTGTTTTTACTAAGTGAAAAGCATAGAAACATTCAGAAGTAACTGGATGATAAATGAACTGCTACCCAGAAAACATTCAAATAATTATCCTACCCTAAAAATTATCCTGTTTGATTCCTTTCATCATATCTTCAGTTGCTTTTTGGAAATGTTAGTTATATGATGGTGTACCCATGTCTTTTTCATCCTTTCACTATAGGAAACTTTACCAGAGGTATAGCAAATATTTAATGGCAAATTTTAAAATCAGTAATGACTAAATTCAAACGTCTTAGAATATGACTATCAAAATTTGAATCAATTCAACAAATCCTTGCTACCTAGATAAATATTGGCTGGCTGATAGAATCTACTGATTATAAGAATGCTTTCTGAAGTTAAAAAAAAAAAAACATGCTGTTTTTAATGGTGAGAGCACAGACTGGGGTCTCATGGCCTGATAAATGACTTATAAATCTATTAGAAAATCATCACAAGAGTATAGAAGCCACAAGTTCTATGGTTAGAATATTTTTATAAGTTAGTGGGGGAGTGAATGAAAAAAGTGAGTCAACATTTATTGGGTTCCCCTTATATGTGTTGTGCATCACTGTATTTCATCTGAATGTAATTGGTAAGATCTTAGGACACTTAAGGTCCAGAGCAATTGTTAAATTGTTCAGAACAGACAGAATGATACCAAGTCTTAACAATCTCTAAAGACTTTCTTCATATCAGTGTGTTTAATTTTTAAAATCAACTACATTGAGGTATAATATACATAAAAGAAAAGGAACCCTTTTTAAGCATTGAAAAAATGTGTGCATGTGTAACAACCATTACCACAATAGAGAATATTTTCATCAATTCAGAAAGTTTCTTTGGGTCCCAAGTTAATCAATTCCCTTTACCTGGTTCAACCCCAGGAAACAACTGATTTGCTTTCTGTCACCAAAATACTTTGCTTCATCTAAATTTTTGCATCTGTAGTACCACGCAGTATATATTCTTTAGTGTCTGGCTAATGATTTTGAGATTCATCCATGTTGCATTATGTATCAGTAGTTGCCCCTTTCTTGTGCCTGAGCTGCAATAAATTCCATTGTCTTCCATTGTATGAGTTACCACCGTTTGTTTATCCATTTATCTGCTAATAGACGTCTGGGCTGTGCCCAGTTTTGATTATTATGAACACAGTCTCTTTGCATATTCATTTTCAAGTTTGTTTGTGTTGACATATGTTTTGATTTAGGTGAGATAAATACCCAGAAGTGTAATTGCTAGGTCATATGAAACCTGTTGGTCTAATTTTATAAGAACTTGACAAACTGGTCTCCAAAATGGGTGAACTTCCATCAGAAATGTGTGAGATTTCCAGTTCCTCCACATCTTCTCTATTACTTGATTTTAGGATTTCATTTTTTTGTTTTATTTGTTTATTTGTCTTTGGTGTTCTTTTGAGTGCGTAGACATTTCTCATTTGGTTTTAATTTGTAATTCCTTGGTGACTAATGATGTTGATCATATTTCCACATGCTTATTTGCTGTTTGTTTTTCTTCTTTTGTGAAGTGTTATTTCTCATACTTTGCCCTTTTAAAGATTCTTTGTCTTTTTTACATATTCTGGGTATAAAATTTTGTCAGATATATGTACTGTGAATATTTTTCCCTAGGCAATGGCTTTTCTTTTTATTTTCTGAGTAATTTCTTTTTGAAGAACAGAATATTTTAAATTTGCTAAGTCCAATTTACCTTTTTTTCTTTAATGATTAATGACTTTTCTTATCAAATACATTTTTACTTACCCTAAGGTTATAAAGACATTTTTTTTTCCTCTCATGTTTTTTACCAGAGTTTTATGATTTAAGCTTTTGCTTTCAGTTCTATGATCCACTTTGGGTTAATTTCTGTGTATGGATAAAAACAAAAGTTAAGATTTACCTTATCTCCAGTTTGATATCCAGGTGTTCCAGCCCCATTTTTTTTTAATTTTTTTTCAACGTTTTTTATTTATTTTTGGGACAGAGAGAGACAGAGCATGAACGGGGGAGGGGCAGAGAGAGGGAGACACAGAATCGGAAACAGGCTCCAGGCTCCGAGCCATCAGCCCAGAGCCTGACGCGGGGCTCGAACTCACGGACCGCGAGATCGTGACCTGGCTGAAGTCGGACGCTTAACCGACTGCGCCACCCAGGCGCCCCCAGCCCCATTTTTTGAAAACACTCTTTTCTCCATTGAATTACCTCGGCACCATCATCAGAGATCAATTGATCTTAGAGATATTCTGTTAGATTGATGAATATCCATTATCAACATCACACTGTCATAATTAACTTGGCTTTTTAGAAAGTTGCTAAATCAGGTTGTATCTGTCCCCCAAAATTGTTCTTCTTTTCAACTTTACTTGGCTATTCTGTATCCTTTACTTTTAGAACCAGCTTTTCAATTTACACACACACACACACACACACACACACAATACCTGTTGGGATTTTTATGTAGTTTGCATTAAATCAACAGAATAATTTAGAGAATTGGCATTTTAAGATTTATTCTTCCAATACATGGAACATTTATTTGCTTGATAGTTTTGGGATACAAGTTATTCACGTATTTTGTTAAATTTATCCCTAATCATTTCCTTTTGATATTTTAATTATTTTAAAATTTTATTTTCTGATTATTCATTGCTAAATTATAGAAATGCAATTAAGTTTTTTGTACATTGACCTTACAACCCATCATTTTGATATATTATTAGTTCCAGCGGTATGTTGTAGGATTTTGTATAGACAAGATTATGCCTTCTCCAAGTGAATACAGTATTATTTCCTCTGGTCCAGTATAGGTCTTTTATTTCTTTTTCTTGTGTTAATACACAAGCTAAGACTTCCAGTAGAGTAATTAATACAAGTAATAAGATGAGTCATTCTTACCTTCTTTCAGTCTTAGAGGAAAGCGTGTAGTCTCTATGTTCTTACTCTGTATAAATAAATTCTTTAAATTTATTGTTATGGTTCACCATATAGATTATATTGGTGAATGTTCTGTGTGCACCTGAAAAGAATATGAATTTTGGTTTTAGAGGGTAAAATTGATGGTGTTCTATAATTGTTAATTAAATCAAGTTGGTTTGTTTTTTAAAAGTTTATGTATTACTGGGGCGCCTGGGTGGCTCAGTGGGTTGAGCGTCGGACTTCGGCTCAGGTCATGATCTCACGGTCTGTGAGTTCGAGCCCCGCATCAGGCTCTGTGCTGACAGTTCAGATCCTGGAGCCTGCTTCAGATTCTGTGTCTCCCTCTCTCTCTGACCTTTCCCCATTCATGTCTCTCTCTGTCTCAAAAATAAATAAACATTGGAAAAAAATTTTTAAGTTTATTTATTATTTATTTATTGGGGCTCCTGGGTGGCTCCGTTGGTTAAGCATCTGACTTCAGCTTGGGTCATGATCTCGCAGTTCTTGAGTTCAAGCCCTGCATCGGGCTCTGTGCTGACAGCTGGGAGCCTGGAGCCTGCTTCAGATTCTGTGTCTCTTCTCTCTGCCCCTCCCCCCGCCTCTCTCTCTCTCTCTCTCTCTCTCCCTGTCTCTCCCTCTCTCTCTTTCTCTCTCTCTCAAAAATAAATAAACTTTAAAAAGAAACAG
Source organism: Neofelis nebulosa (assembly GCF_028018385.1). NCBI lineage: Eukaryota > Metazoa > Chordata > Mammalia > Carnivora > Felidae > Neofelis > Neofelis nebulosa. Next base: position 85,383,558 of record NC_080783.1, on the reverse strand, counting down.
TTTATTTATTTATTTTGAGAGAGAGACTGAGCCTGAGGCAGGGAGAAGGAGAGAGAGAATCCCAAGCAGTCAGCATGGAACCTGATGCAGGGCTTGATATGAGATCCTGACCTGAGCTGAAATCAAGAGTCAGATGCTTGACCTACTGAGCTATGTAGGTGCCCCAAGTCAAGTTGATTTTTAATATTATTCACATCTTCTTTATCCTTACTGATTTTTTTATCTATTAAAACCAAAGATTTCCTTTTTTTAAAGATTTTATTTTTAAGTAATTTCTACATCCAATGTGGGGCTTGAACTCACAATCCTGAGATCAAGAGTTGCATACTGCACCAACTAAGACAGCCAGGCACCCCGAAACTAGTAATTTCTGAAACAAAAGTGTCAATATCTCCAAATATAATTGTTTCCATTTTTTTTAAATCATTTCAGGGGCGCCTGGGTGGCTCAGTCGGTTAAGTGTCCAACTTCGGCTCAGGTCATGATCTCACGATCCGTGAGTTCGAGCCCCAAGTCGGGCTCTGTGCTGACAGCTCAGAGCCTGGAGCCCGTCTAAGATTCTAGTGTCTCCCTCTCTCTCTGCCCCTCCCCTGTTAATGCTCTGTCTCTCTCTGTCTCAAAAATAAATAAACGTTTAAAAAAATATAAAAAATAAAAATCATTTCAGTCATTGCATCATTTATTTTGAAGCTCTGTTAACAGACCCATACAGACATTTATCATTATAATCAATCTTTTTTTATCTCAGGTACTAGTCCTTGTCCTGCAGTCTTACTGCATGGTATTAATACAGTCACTTCACCTTTCATATAGTCAGGAGATGAACACTACATCTATTTTTATTCTTTTTTCATTTAATCTATCTGTATTTTATGATTAAAATGCATGTATTATAAAAAAGCATATAATTGGTTCTTCATTTTTCCAGCATTATAATCTTGAATGCAATGCTTAGATCATTACATTGAATGCAATTTTTGGTAAGCTTAGGTTCAAATCTATGCTACTACTATTTGTTTTCTAGTTTACTTGTCTTTACTTTGTTCTTATTTTTTTCAGTTTTCCTTATTTTGAATTGAGTGGGTATTTTTTATGATTTCATTTTATTTACTCTGTTGGGTTACTAGCTTCACTTCTTCGTTTTAGTTTGCTAGTAATTGCCGTAGAGATATAAAACACACCTTAAACTCCCCATGGTCTGTCTATGTACAATATTATAATGCTCCATGTAGCATAGAATAATATTTTAAGGGTAAATGTCTAACCTTTCCTTGTTGTCTTCTTGTTCTTATACATCTCCTATATATTTCATAAACCTCACAATCTATTTTTGTTACTTTTGCTTTAAATATTTATTATCTTTAATGCGTCTTCAATTTTCAAAAATTTTCTGTGGATTGATGAGGATGTGTCTTTGGTGTAATGTTTGACATGTGATCAATCCATTAAGAGTGGAATGATGTTAAAATTCTTACTGCTTTTTATTGTCTTTTGGATATATCAGAGTGATGTGTATGACAGTGCTGTATTTAAATCTTCTAATATGATAGCAAAATTGTTTGTTTTTATTTTTCCTTGTAGTTTAGTCCATTTCTGAAGTTTGGTTTTGGGTATGTACCTGTTTAGAATTGTCTTTACTTCCTGATGAATTTAATCTGACACTAATATAGAAATGACAATTTTCTTATAGTTAATATTGCACAAGTATATCCTTTGCTTTATTTTTACCTTCAGTCTTTTTGTGCTTTTACTTTAACACAAACTGCTTATAGCTTTTTTAAAAAAGAAATCCACCTGATAAAACTTGTCTTCTAAAATTGATGTAGTTGGATTTATATTTTATTTAGAACTGCCTACAATTTTAAATTTTGCTAAGTTTATTGATTTTTTAATCCCTTTTTGGATTAATTGATATTCCTCTCATCATTCTCTCATTATTTTTTCTATTATTTTGTATTCTATTATTCTATTATTTTATATTATATTTTTTCTATTATTTTGTAAAGTACACTTTTCTTTTTATAGAATTTCTCAACAACATTTGAATTCAACTAAACAAATTCTAGAGCTAATATTTTTATCCTCCTCCCAAATAAAATAGGTACTTTAAAAGTATTCTTTAATTTAAAAACACCCTTTGGGGCGCCTGGGTGGCTCAGTGGGTTAAACGTCGACTTCAGCTCAGGTCACGATCTCACGGTCTGTGAGTTCGAGCCCCTCGTCAGGCTCTGGGCTGATGGCTCAGAGCCTGGAGCCTGCTTCTGATTCTGTGTCTCCCTCTCTCTCTGCCCCTCCCCCGTTCATGCTCTGTCTCTGTCTCAAAAATAAATAAACGTTAAAATAAATAAATAAATAAATAAGTAAATAAATAAATAAATAAATAAATAAAATAAAAACACCCTTAGTGTCTTCTGTATTATTGTGATCCAACATTTTATCTTTTTTTTTGTTGTTGGAAGTAAACAACATTGTTTGTTTGTTTTTTTAATGTTTCTTTATTTTTGACAGAGAGAGACAGAGCGTGAGAGGGGGAGGGGCAGAGAGAGAGGAAGACAGAATCTGAAACAGGCTCCAGGCTCTGAGCTGTCAGCACAGAGCCCAACGCGGGGCTCCAACCCACAGACCGCGAGATCACGACCTGAGCCGAAGTCAGACACTCAACCGACTGAGCCACCCAGGAGCCCCAACATTGGTGTGTTTTATATACTCAATGTTTTTCAGAGACATAAAATTTACGAAATTCTTGGCTAATGCCCTACTACTTCTCTCACATTCCTTCAAAAGTAATTTTCTTTCTTGTTTTTTAGGTGTCTGTGCACAAATCCCTAAAATGTAATTTATCTTGGTATATTAGTACGCCAGGGTTGCTATAGCAAAGTACCACAAACTTGGTGACTTAAAACAACAGACGTTGATTGTTTCACAGTTTGGTGTCTAAAAATCCGAAAGTGTCAGAAGGGTCATGCTTGCTCTATACCCTATCAAACACAATATGCGCTGGCTTCTTTCTAGGTTCTGATGGTTTACCTGAAATTCTTGGCACTCCTTAGCTTGCAGCTATGGGACTTAAGTCTACCTCCACTAGCACATGGCATTCTCTCTGGTGTGTCTTTGTCTTTCTTTTCCTCTTCTAAAGACACCAGTCATATTGAACTAAGGGCCCATTTAACTCCAGTATGACCTCATTTTAACTTAAATAATTAAATCTGCAATGACCCTATTTTCAAATAAGGTCACATTCTGAAGTACTAGATTTTAAGACTTCAAGATATCTTTTGGGGGACAAAATTCAACCCACAACACTAAGCACAAAATTCTGATAAACAGTTGTGTGTATTTGCCACTTTATCACTTTGAATACAAAATCAGTTGTTGTCTTGCTTCCATTTTTACTCTTAAAAACTCAACTCTTCTGCTTGTCACTTACTTTTTGTTTGTCTTCATTTTTTCTTCTGGCTGCATTAATTTTTTTTCTTTATTGCTATTTTTCAGTTTTCCAATGATTTGTGCAGATACAGATTTCTCCATATTTTTTCAACTCATGGTTGAATTGGCTTCCTGAGCCCAAGAATGGCTAAGTTGTATTAATTCAAGAAAATTCTCACCAGGTATTGTTTTGAATAGTGCCTCTCTTTGGTTGTCTCAAGTCTTCTGGAGCTTTAGTTAGATATATCTTAAAATTTCTCAGTCTCTTTCCATTATTATTTAAACCTATGACCCAGTATTCTTTTGCCCCAAGCCACTAGGAAATATAGTATATTCTCATGGCAAACTGTGGCATCAGTATTTATTTTTGTTAATGATATGCACATTCTCCGTTATTTTGGGCTTTTAACAAATAACCTTAATTTCCTACCTATATAAACACACACACACACACACACACACACACACACAAAATTTCTTTTTTTATCTACTGTTTTTAGTGGGACTATATGGAAGGGGCTTTTATAGATATTTCATCTGCCATAGTATAAAATAGGACTCAAAAGCATGGGTTTAATGTTGAGGTCAGTTTAATACAAAAAAAATCCATATTTTTTACATATGGACTAGAATATATCTGTAATCTAAGTGGTGATAAAATATAAATTATTTTTCAACAAGGTCTAAAAATGTGATATACAAAATACAATTGACAAGAATGAATTAGATCTATTTTTTCATCAAAATGACAGAACTTTGATATAAGAAATCGTCACATATAAAACTTTGAAAAATTCAGAAAATAGACCCGTATTGAAATATTTATTCAAGTTAAACATAAAATTACCAGGTTTACATTCTACTCAATATCTGATATAATAAAATAATTATTTTGTTTTATTTTCTAAAACTAGTCTCCGACTAATTCATGATATCATTTGCTCCTTTTCCTCTTTGCGAGTATTCTTTTTTTTCTTTTTGCAGAATTGTTGGAAACTATATATAGATAGCAAATATGCATCAAATTTACAAATAGAGAAATATTTTATAACTTTGAATGAAATACTGTTAAGTGTAATTGCATTTGGAATCATCTTCTTTGGCTTCTAGGCCAGCAGTTTTCCTGTCCCTTTCCTGTTTCTAACGGACTTAAAAATAAATTCTATTAAGTGTGGGAAAATGGGACAGCTTTTTCCACAGCATACTTTAAGTGGCAGTGGTACAGGATCCAGATAGTTCTTTCATTTTTCATTGTCAGAAAGATTAGATAAGAAAGACTCTATGAATTGATCAATTGATTGTGTTATAAAATTATTAACTTGTTTTTTATGTTCAGTATTATCTAGGCTTTGAGGTTTCTAACTGTTAGGGCACAAAATATTTACTGTATTTTTCTTACAAATTGGAATTGTTCTGTGATTTGTTTTAAAGCTATACATTACGAGAAATACATTGCAAAATCCAGAATACATTTTTTAAATAGCAAAAGCCACTTTGAAGATTGTAAGCTGGTGTCAGAAAAAACAAAATATAAATTCTTAAGTTTGAATTATCCATTTCAGTAGTTATTTATCATGTCAGTTATGGTATAATCTAAAAGTACTTCTGTATTAATTTATTACGAGTTTCTTCTACAGAAGTTACAAAGTTCAGAAAACGCTTAAAAACACATATATCACAATTATTAATAACATAAAAATGGTATATTTTTTATCTTTAGGTTGAATTGCTAACACCAGCATTTGGAAGAGTAAGAAACACAATATTTTTCTTAGTGCTTCTAATATATATTCTGATAATTTCAAAGCTAAAAATAATTTATTGGTATTATTGAACATGTTCATTGAACTATATAGATTTAGGGCGGTGTAATCAATTTACTTGAATTGAATAATTTGGCTGCATTCTGGGAACTTTTGAACTGAATTTTTATTGCTGATATCTATAATTTGACTTTTGCGGAAATGGTTTGCTATCATTTTGTTAATATCAGTAGGAGTTGAGTATGAGAGATTAAAATGTCTTCTAAAATTGTTTTTAGAATACAAATAATTGGTAAACGTGGGCTCTATATACACAGAGAATCTGAGGTATTTTCACTTTCTTTATTGGTTGTATCAGGCATAAACAAAGCATGCAAGTCATTTTTTGATGGTTTTCATTTTTCTGTTTGAAAGTAATTTGAGACATTTTGTTTCATTTAACAAATAACTTTGTATTATTACAGAAGTCATAAATATGTATTGTACAAATTCACGGTATTTAGACAAGCAAAAATAAAGCATGAGAAAGTATTACATTCTCACTACCCACAAATTATGTCTGCTGATATTTTAGTGTATATTTTTGTATGCATTTACATGTCAACCACACAGATACATGACAAACATATGTAACTCCCATAGTTTTTTGATATGCTTTTATTTTATAATAGTTTTAGGTTACAAAAAAGTTGCAAGGATATTGTGTTCATTTCGTAATCTTTATTTTTCAGTCATTGATCTCAATCTTTTCATTTCAGTAAGTTATCGTTTCATCTAATATATAGACAATATGAACATTTCCTGAAGTCGGTACACGGTCCCAGACCAGACACTGCTTCTAATTGTTATTCCCCTAAATAGCATGTAATCTAATAAAGCTCCCTTCTCATGAGGAGCCTAAGCCAGCTTTCCCACAGAATGTTCTACCTTCTGGATCTGTGTGCTTGCTTGTTTTGATTTCTTTTGTTTGATTCCTGTTGATTCATTTTTCTTTGACATTCCATAGTGCAGCATGAATAAGACAACTGTTCTGGAGTCAGAAAAACTGGATATTTCTTCTGAGTTTCTTGATAACAATGTGACATTTAGACAGTCACTTAATCTTTCTGAACCCCAATCTTTTCACCTGTTTTAAAATAAAAATATCTTATTCGATTTGAGGGTCATTTCCAATTTTTCTGACTTTGAAATTGCATTGCTATATAGAAATAGCTCAACCTGTGCATACATTATGATCAGTTTTAGAGTTACTCAGTCAAGAAAAACACTTTTATCTGGGGCTGTTAAATAAAACTGACATTTTGGATACAATAAAAATGGGTGTTGATCTCTATAATTGAATTAATCAGTTAAAAATTTATGATTATTAAAATTATTAACACTAAATTATTTCTGGTGACATATTTACATGAATTTATCTTTGCTACTTATTTATTAAAACTTTCTTTAAGTAATTTTTAATTATTTTAAACAAAAATGAAAAAATAACCTAGCCAATTAATAAGAGTTTTTTATTAGTGTCAATTTAGAGTAAATTTCAATTGGGATAGTGACACAAGCGACATTTTATATTTTAAAGTTCTCAAATGAGGGTGCCTGGGGGGCTCAATAGGTTAAGTGTCCAGATCTTGGTTTCAGCTCAGGTCATGATCTCATGGTTCATGGGTTCGAGCCCCACATCGGGCCCCTCACTGACAGTGTGGAGCCTGCTTGAGATTTTCTCTCTCCCTCTCTCTCCACCCCTCCTATGCTCACTTTCTCTGTCTCCGTCTCTCTCAAAATAAATAAATAAACTTAAAAAAAACTGTTTTTCATCTTAAATGAAGAAATTGCTTTTAGTAAAATTTACTCCTCAAAGTATAATCTTTCATAGTCTTTTATGAAATTCTGTTTGTGTGAAACTATATAAACTATAGTTGATATCCTAATAATATTCAGGACAAATTTGCATGCCAGGCTGTTACATAAACAGAACAAGAACATACTGACCAGAGGGGCCTTGTTAAGGACATGGTACAATTTAAAAAAATTTTTTTTAGAAATTGTTACTGAAATAATTTTAAATGTAAAGGAGAGTTGTCAAAATAGTACAGAGAATTGTGATATCTTCCATTCAGTCTTATCTAGTATTAACATGTAACATAAGCAGGGTGCATTTATCAAAACATTGACACTAACATTGGTTTAGTACTATTAACTAATCTACAGGCTCTATTCAGATTACTATAGTCTTTCCACAGTGAACTTTTCTGTTCTAATATCCAACCCAAGACACTGCGTTGCATTTAGTCATCATGTCTCTTTAGTCTTCTCCATTCTGTGAAAGCTTGTTGGTTTTTCTTTGTCCCTCACAACCTTGCCATTTTAAAGAGCAGTGGTCAGGTACTTTGTAGAATATCCATCTATGTGGGCTTGTCTGATATTTTCTCTTTTAAACCATTGGTTTAATTTTTTTAAGTTAATTTATTTATTTTGTGAGACAGAAACCACAAGCACAGGAGATAGGCAGAGAGAGAAGGAGAGAGAGAATCCCAAGCAGGCTCAAAGCCCAACGTGGGGCTCAAACACATGAACCGTGATATCATGACCTGAACCAAAACCAAGAGTTGGATTCTTAACCAACCTTAACTTCTGGTTTTTAAAGTATGTTCAGATTTGTTTTATGGTACAGAATATGGCCTTAATAAATGTTTTGTCTGCATTTGAAAACATTTATCCTCTGTTGTAGGGTAAAATTTGTAGTGAGTATCAGTTTACACTGTTTGATGGTGTTATTCTGCTCTACTATACCTTTAGTGAATTTTTTGTACCATAATTTACTACTTGTTATATCAATTGCTGATAAGAAGTGTTGAGTGCCCAACTAGAATAATATAAATTTGTCTATTTTTCTCCTCAGTTCCATTAGTTTTTGTGTTATATATTTTGAAGCTCCGTTGTTAGGAACATCAAGGTTTAGGTTAGTATGTCTAGAGAATTTTACTTTTTCTCATTATATAATGTTCCTCCTTATACCTGATAACCTCCCTTGTTCTGAAGTTATCTTTGCCTGAAATTAAAATAGTTACCTAAGGGCCTTTTGGTTAATATTTTCAATCTATTTTTTTAACTTTATTTTTAATCTATCTAATATGTATTTCCATTTAAAGCAGTTTTCTTACAGACAGCATATAGTTGGGTCTTGCTTTTTCTCCAAATTAACACCTTCCTTCTGTTAACTTACGTGCTTAAATCATTCATATTTAATGAGATCATTGATATGGTTGAATTTAAGTATACTACCTTGCTAACTGTTTTCAATTTGTCCACGTGTTCATTGTGTCTTTACTTCATTTTCCGCCTTCTTTTCTGTTAAGATGTGTGATTTGATTTAATCTCTTTTATTGACTTACTATTTATGCACTTGTTTTGCATTTTTTCTAGTGGTTTCCCTAAAGGTGTATAGTATACATATTTAATTAATCAAAGTCTACTTTCAAATGATAGTATCCACTGTAGTGTAAAGTTCTCAAAATCACATATTCCTCCTCTCCTGCCTCATCCTTTGTACTATTTTTGTTACACTTTATATATTAATTATATTATACACACCATTGCCACTTTTTTTCCTTTACACAGTCAGTTAAGCTTTAGAGAAACTAAAATGAAAAATAGGAAATGTAATTTGAGCTATATTTATTGTTTTCAGTGCTGTTCGTTTTCTTGTGTAGATCCATGTCATCAGCCTCATAATTTTCCTGTCGAAGGAATATCCTTTAAGAGTTCTTATAGAATAATTTTGCTAGCAATGAACTGCTTTGGATTGTTTGCCTGTGAAAGTCTTTATCGTTTCTTCATTTTTGAAAGATAATTTTTCTGAGTGTAGAATTCTGGGTTCATCATTTCTTTATCTCTTTAAATTTGTCAATCTATTATCTTCTGGTTTCCATAGTTTCCAAAGAGAAGACTATTATTTTTTTGCTATTTGGTTTTATTTTGTTTCGTTTTGTTGTATGTATTCCTCCCTCCTCTATTGGCACACCTTCAATATTTTCTGATTCTCATTTGGATTCAGCAATTTAATTATGTCATGTTGAAGGCTGGTTATGTCTTGGAATTTATCCAGTTAGGTATTCTCTGGGATTCTTTGATCTGTGGTTTTGTGTCTGTCATTTAATTTGTAAAATTCTAGGCCACTATTTCTTCAAGTATTTCTATCTTTCTTTCTTTTTTAAGCAGTTGGTGTATTTATTTGTTTGTTTTTACTAAGTGGCCTTTTCTTGTTTTGTTTTGTTTTGTTTTGTTTTAGAGGGAGAGAGAGAGAGAGAGAGAGAGAGAGAGCACATGAGTGGGGTAAGGACAGAGGGAGAAGGAGAAAGAGAGAATCCCAAGCAGGGTCCATGCCCAGCACAGAGCCTGACATGGTGGGGCTCAATCTCATGACCATGAGATCATGACCTGAGCCCAAATCAAGAGCCATATAATGGACTGAGCCACCCAGGAGCCTGTCTTCAAGTATATCCTATCCTCTGTTTCCTCTTTCTTCTCCTTCTGGGATCCAATTGTCCATATGTTAAAATATTTTATAAAGCCTCACAAACCATGAATGTTCTATTCTGATGTTCTTGTTGTTGTTGTTTTCCCCCCTTTCTCTTCTTCTTTTCTTTAAACTATTTTTATCTTTATTTTCAGTTTGAATAATTTATACTAACCCATCATCAAATTCATTGATTCTTAATCACAACACCTTTATGATTATATTTACTGCTTACTGAAGACATTCTACATCTGTTACTATGTTCTTCATTTATAGCATTTCTATTGAATTTTCTCTTACAGTTTTTATCCCTTCTGATTTTGCATTTGTCCAAATTTCTCTCAGATTCTTTAACATCTTAATCATAGTTTATTCTAAATAAACTTGACAATACCTTATGATTGATATAATTTGGGGACACAAGTACACTATGATTCACAAACATAATATGTAAATGTTAAAAATTAAATGTATAAATCTGCCTAAGTAAAGCAGTATCCATTGCTCTTTAACCTAATTTAAGAACCAATAATGTTCCCCCAAATATCACAGTCAATAAAAAGAGATAAGAAATGCATAGAATATAATAAGTTATATAACAGAATGCTGTTCCAAAAAGAAAAGATGAACATTTATTTGTACTCTAATTTAGCTGGCTGAGCAGTAAATTTAATTATAGTATTAACCCTGTCTATATCACTAATTCCTTATAGCTTTCTATTGCTTTGAAATGTAAACTAAATTCCAAAGCTATGTGAGGCAAATTGGGCACAGCATACTATATATTAAACCTGTCTAATACTTCATGGAGAGGTTCCAGACACTGGCAATCATAAAATTAATTTCCTTATCTCCTACTATTCCTCAAATACACATTCTGTTTCTCTCCCTATCACTAATTTATTGAAAGGGTAGGCTACATTTAGTCCTTCATTCCCATGAAACTTCTTTAAGTTCTCTAAATATCTGTTTAGCACATAAAACACACACACACACACACACACACACACACACACACTTTCTATACGTGGTTGTAGGCACTATATTGATAAGACAAAACACAATCAAGTTGTGTCATCATGTTGTTTATGGTCTGGAAATGGACTAAAACATATCAACAAAATTTAGGGTACTACGGATAAGGGCCACAGTAGATGTAGCTAAGCATGTATACCTCTTCCCTTATTATCTAGCTTTGGCCCAACCACTCTGGAAAGACTGTTTTAGTAGGTCATCAATAATTTCTTTCTTAAAATCCCATTTATTACCCTGAATTCACTATTTAACTGAAAATGCTGAATGATTTTCATCATATTTTATTTCTTTTGAACTGCTTCTGTAACATCCAAAATTGTATTGGTCTCTGACTAAAATACCTGTAGAACATATAATAAAATTATTCACACAGTATTGTAAGGTATTTATTTGCATGTTGTGCACATGTATATGCTTTTTATTTGCACAGTTGTACAACTCAGCCACTATACATTTATTGTTCTTTTTTCTCATTTTTTTTCTTTTTGCTATTACATTAATTAATTTTGCTATCATGTTAATATTGGCAATAAAGGAAGTTCAGAAGGTATAACTCTCTTCCACAACTGCTGTAGTGCTAAGAAATGCCTTCAGGGACATAGCGTGTGGAGTGGCCTTTAAAAACCTTCCTAACCTACAACTACATGGTCAATTAATCTTTGACAGAGCAGGCAAGAATATCCAATGGGGAAAAGACTTTCTCTTCAGAAATGCTGTTTGGAAAACTGGACAGTAACATGCAAAAGAATGAAACTGGACCACTTTCTTACACCAAACACAAAAATAAATTCAAAATGGATTGAAGACCTAAATGTGAGACCAGAAACCATAAAAATCCTAGAGGAAAACATAGGCAGCAAACTCTTTGACATTGGCTATAGTAACTTCTTTCTAGATATGTCTCCTGAGGCAAGGGAAACAAAAGCAAAATAAACTATTAGAATGTCATCAAAATAAAATGAAGGAAAAAAAATTAACAAAACTAAAAACCAATCTATGGAATGGGAGAAGTTATTTGTAAATGATTTATCTGATGAAGGGTTAACACCCACAATGTATAAAGAACTTGTAAAACTCAACACCCAAAAAAGAATAACCCAATTAAAAAGTGGGCAGAAGGCATGAGTAGATATTTTTCCAAAGAAGATATACAGATAGCTAACCGACACATGAAAAGAGGTTAAACATCACTCATCATTAGAACATGCAAATCAAAACTACAATGAGATATCACCTCATACCTTTCAGAGTGGCAAAATTCAGTAACACATGCAACAACAGGTGTTGGTAAGAATGTGGAGAAAGGGGAACTTTCTTGCACTGTTGGTGGCAATGCAAGCTGGTATAGCCACTCTGGAAAACAGTATGGAAGCTCCTCAGAAAGTTAAAAATAGAACTATCCTAGGACCCAGAAGTTGCTTTAATATATCAAAGGAATACAAAAACACTGATTCAAAGTGATACATGCACCCTCGTGTTTATAGCAGCATTATCTACAATAGCCAAATCATGGAAACAGCCTAAGTGTCCATCAACTGATAAATGAACAAAGAAGATGTGGGATATATCTATCTATATCTATATCTATACATATATATTAAGTGGTTGGTACATTTATTTTTTACTAAGTGACTTTTTTTTGAGAAAGGGAGAGAGAGAATGAATGGAGGGGGGGAATAAGAAGAAGGAGAAAGAGAGAATCCTAAGCAGGCTCCTTGCCCAGCACAGAGCCTGATGTGGTGGGGCTCAATCTCATGTCCATGGGATCATGACCCGAGCCAAAATTGAAAGTCAGATGGTTAATGGAGTGAGCCACCTAGGTTCCAGTCTTCAAGTATTTCTTATCCCTATTTCTTCTTTCTTCTCTTATCACTGGTTCCCTCTTTCTTTTCATCTGAATACAGTGCATTTGGGAAAATTTATTTTTATACATACATACATACATATATACATACATGTATATACATGTATATATATATACATACACACATATATAATGAAATATTACTCCACCAAAAAAAAGAATGAAATTTTCCATTTGCAACAACATGGATGGAGCTACAAAGTATTATGCTAAGCAAAATAAGTCCGTCAGAGAACAGATACCATATGATTTCACTCACCTGTGGAATTTAAGAAACAAAATGAGCAAACGAAAAAAGAGAGAGAGAGAAGCAAACCAAAAAGCCAACTCTTAACTGTAGAAAACAAACTGATTATTACCAGAAGGGAGGTGGGTGGGCAGAGGGGTTAAATAGGTGATGGGGATCAAGGAGGGCACTTGTGGCGAGCATGATGAGCACACGGTGTTACATGGAAGTGTTGAATCACTATATTGTAACTTGAAACTAATATCACACTGTATGTTAACTAATTTGAATTTAAACAAAAACAAAATTATTTTTAAATAAAAAAGTAAAAATACAACCATGAGAAAAAAACTTTATATGCAGGACACTGTATATGTCTATATTTTAAACACTGCCCATTATGCTTCCTTAGTACGATGTATTAGATCCTTTTATCTCCAAATGTTTAGTATATTTCAGTCTTTAAATGTTTCCTTTGCAAAAAAGTTTGTGCAAGTAAGTTCATGGCTTTGTTGAATATTATTTGATGTTCAATGTATAAGTTTGTCAATTATAATTGTAGATTCATGAAAATAACTTGGAAGATGGATCACAGAACCATCATTTGTCATCACACTGGGAGGAAGAAAGCCTTGTCTTGTGTGTAACAGTGTTTCTCAAAGTTTTGTTGTTTTATTTGTTTGTTTGTATTTGTATTACATTTCCCCTGAAGAATCTTCCAAAATATTTTTTTTCCTAATCTCACATCCCATAAAATTGTAACATCATGTTACATAAATTTGTAGCCTTTGGGAGAGCTACACAATAGTGCAATATCTACAGGTTTTATACACCAAGATCCATTTTTGCCTCCTTGGGGGTGATATTGCCTCTATCTGGAAAGCATGGTCTATAATATCATCTCATCAAGGTGGCTTTACTGTATCTTTTTTTCTATTTCATTTCAATTAAGAAACCTTTATATGGGGGGGGGGGCGCTGGGGGAGGGGCTCAGTAGGTTAAGCGTCCAACTTCGGCTCAGGTCATGATCTCATAGTTCATGAGTTCAAGCCCCACGTAGGGCTCTGTGCTGACAGCTCAGAGCCTGAAGCCTGCTTCGTATTCTGTGTCTCTCAGTCCCTCCCCCACTCATGTTCTATCTCTCTCCTCAAAATAAATAAGCATTTAATTTTTTTTAAACAAACCTTCATATAACAAAGAGGTATTTTAAATTCTAAATATCTGTATGCTAAATGTTGTTATCATTCTCTTTATATTTTCACAATGATCCTCTGTGATAAACATTTTTCTAATTACATAGACTCATGTCATAAATTTGTGGCACTAGAATATAAAGAGAATACAAATGAAATATATATATAGTTCACTTCTTCCCTTGCAAAGTAGCTTGCAGTTCATTATGTCCATAAATTGTGAAAAAAATCAGTTAGTTGACATTCAGGCAGATTATGCAAAGAAGGTAAGCTTCACAGGAATGAAGGTAGAGGAGGTATTCAGTAAGTTCTAAAAGGCACAAAAAAACAAGGCGACAAGGTAACTTCAAGAATAGTTCTGACATTGGCACTCGCTATAAACTCATTTTGCTGAAATGAATACAGTGCATTTGGGAAAAGGTATATTCTTGATGTAATCTTAAGATTGTAATCATATGATCAGTACATCTGGAAAATAACAGTCAAAATTAAACTGAACTTCGTCTGGATACTGCAATTTTTACATGGCTTTGTCAAATGTCAGGCTTCCCTCTCCCTCACCAATTTCAAAAATGTTTCACCATGATTTCAAACAGTGAATCATCCCATCCTGTGCCAACCATCTGTTTTGTCTGCCCCCTCATCGACTCAAATTAGATGATGGAGGGCAGGGCAGGTTCTCAAGAGCAGCCATTAACACCAGAGGAAGGAAGGTTCTGGCAGCAGACTTTCCATTGGAAATTGTGGACCATTAAAACTGGCAAGAAGAAATTTACAGAAAGAACTGAGAAGTAAAATAAAACTATGAATAAGAAAAGTGTGGAAAAATATTAAAAGATAAAAAGGTTAGCTAATCAATAAAAAGAGAAGTTATAAAACAAAGCTGAGGAATTGTCAGATAACAAGAGAAAAAAGGGGGTGAAAACTGTGTCTGAAAAAGTAACAACATTGGAAACCTATGTGTGACAGGAAATTATATGTATTTACAAAAAATATTGCTATCTTACATATTTAAATGTGTTCTGTTGACTAGGATTCATATTTATGAAAAGAGGAGTAATAAAAATGATTTATTATCAATCCTTTTTTTGTATTGTGAACATGTTTGAAAAAAGGGAAAACAACCCCTTGAATTTATAGTCATGAGATAATGGACGTAGTTTGGGAAAATTCTTGTAGACGCCATGAAAAGAAAATACTTAGCGGATTGTGGTAACACCAATTCATTTTCCTGGTAAGAAATCCACATCCATTTTGTCTGAAGAAATGAATGTCCTTAAATCCAAACAAACAGTGTGAAGCAAGTATAAAAATATAGTGTCCTTTGCTTTTTTTTTTTGCATACAATAATTGTTAATTTAGTTTATTAAAGGTTTCTCAAATGTAGACAAATACAAATAATTTTAGCCATGTATTTTCCAAATAACATAAAATATCTGTTTCAAAAGTAAAACGTTATAATAAAAAATAACATACCTCACTGTATACACAGAATTTTACCATGAAAAAATCAATTAAAGCTTAACAGAATGTTGTGTTCTTTAAGACGATTTCATAGATGATTTGTAAGATCACTTTATATTTATTTAATGTGTTACTACTTTGTTAATTTTTTAAAAAATAAAAACATACCAGAATTTCAATTTTGCTACATTTTAGTACCCATAAGTTACCCTGGTAAAGATAATTGGAGGCTCTATAATCAATCTCTTATCGTTTCCTTCTAAAAATGAATCCTGAATATGACCACTTCTTAACAATTGCCACGATCATCCAAATCCCCATCACTCCTCTGGCCTGTGGAATGTCCCCTTACCTGGTCCTTCTTGCCTCCTCTCTTAGTCCTCACAAGGTATCCTTTACACAGATGTAAGAGTTATTTTTTAAAATTATAAATTAATTTGTGGGTCTCCAGGAATCACAACTCTCCGAAGATGACCCATCAAACTTAAAGGAAAATCGAAAGCCTTTCCTGTGTCCTGTGAGGTCTACTCGAACTGTCCCTCTTTACTCCTACTTGCAATTCTTAAATTTGCTGTAACACACTGGCCTTTTTGCTTTTCTTGCATCAGAACTTTTGCTTTGCTTTTTCCTTCTGCTTAGAAATCTTTTCTCTCAGACCTTTGCAGAGCAACTCTATCACTTTTGTCAGACCCTGTCCAGATGTCCATTTCTCTTAAGATAGAGAGATAGAGAGATAAAAGTTTTCCTTGCATGTCAAAAATAAGCCCATTCTTTTCCAATTAATTTCTTTCATAAAATTCATTAATACTGGAAGTTGCATTATATGCTTATTTTGCTGGTTTAATTTTAGTTTCCCTTGACAGAATGCAAGTGCCTTAAAGATAGGGACATTCACTGTTCTGTTTGTTACTGTATTTCCACATTTCTAATACAGTAATTATAAAAAAATACTTGTGGAATAAATGAATGAACAAATAAATGACTAAATATATTTTGGCTATTAGCCTAAATTCTCTAAGTTCATTTTCTCCAAACACAAATTCACAAAATGTTAACCTAAAGTACCTTCATCTATCATTTTGTGTTTTCATTTTTTAAAAATCTTAATAATTTTTGCTTATGACACCCTAATTTTATTCTCTATGACTAACCTTTTCTCTTGAGCTTGCTAAATGATACATTTATTTAACAAATTGCACTTATTAAGTTCATGGCACTGTTTTGAGTGCCTTGATAAGAGAGGAGAGGGGACAAATAATGTTGTAAAAAATACTGTCCTTAAGAACCTTATTGCAATCAAGTAGAACGACATATTATATAATTGTAAAAATATAACCACTTCTTAAAACAAGTATGGGACTTTAAAGAAGTGAAGGTCTTTTTCAAATGCGATAATCCAGGGAATTTTCATTAAAAAGTGGCAGTTGATATTGGCTTTAAAGAATTTTTTGGCTCAGGGTTAGGGGAAAGAAAACTGGGTATTTAAAAAAAAACACTGTGGGCAAAAGCATCAAGACTCAGGATGTTATTAGTGAATGGTTGCACTTTAATATGGATGGGGCAAACATTCATAAAAAAAACGATAAAGCTTGAGAGATAGTAAAGAGCTAGGTTTTGAAAAATGCCTTAAACTATGATAAGCAAGATGAATTCCTCAATGATTAAAGATTGAAGTAGGAATACAATATCAACACATTACATTGGATTTTTTATTCCTTAGATCACTATGCAAAATAGATTAGAAACAGATGAGGCTAGAATCAAGGGGAGTTTCAGGAGACTTTTTTTTTTTAATTTAATGCAAGATAGTATAATGATAACCCAGGTGGTGATAGCAGGAAAGATATGTAAGCCAGAGATGTGATGTTTATGTTTTCAAGGCTGATCCTGGACTCTGCCATTTCTACAGCTCCTTCTTCAAAACCATTCAAACAACAGCTCACTGTTAAGGAAGCAGCCGTAAGTGTCCACGTGATGTAGAGTTAACCTCACTCTCTCTGACAGGAGCTGATTGGGCCAAATAAGCATGTGATACAACAGCAGACACTCTCTAGGTGTGGCAGTGATCGTGTGAGGGGTGTGAGGAGGCTTGACATGAAGGATCAAATGTAGGTGATGGTCATTAATTGGACTAATCAGATTTTCTCTCAGGGAGATGTGTATCTAAGTTACATGTGAAAAGAACATGAAAGGATATAGTCAGAGGCCACAAGAGATCATGAACATTTAGGAAGCCAAAGCTATAAGTAAACAGACATAATAGGTAAGCAGAAGCTAGGGTAGTAAGAAAAAGAAATAACACATAATTGGTGGTGGTAGAAACAGAAGCGGAGGAGACACATTGGTGATTTAAATTAATGTCAGAGAATCCAAATGCTCGGGGGGAATGAATGAACACAATTCACATCCAAACCAACTTCTACAAAACTGTAAAAACAGTTCTGTAAATTTTATTCGTCTCATCAGATCCTTTCTGCATATTTTTTCAGGTTCTCTTGAGAATTGACTATATGGGTGAGATTCCTGTGTCTTTCTCTTCCTCCCTCCCACTCTTTTTTTCCTACCTTCCTCCCTTTTTGCCTTTATTTCCTTCCCTTCAATTCCTTTTTCTCTTTTGTTCTCCTCTTTATTTCTTATGTAACTATTTAAAATAAATTATGTTTTATTGTGTAGTAACATAAAAGAACTTAAAGTGATGCATTAAAGTTTAAGGTAATACATTTAAATATATATACATATACATATGCATATACATATACATATGTATATATGCATATACATGTACACACACATTTAGAAAGCATATAAATAACAAATAAATACATAAAAATAATACACTTTAAATATTGAATTACTATAATTGTGCTATTAAGTGTTTTCATGTATGAGTTTATACCTTACAGTTTACAGGGGCGCCTGGGTGGCGCAGTCGGTTAAGTGTCCGACTTCAGCCAGGTCACGATCTCGCGGTCCGTGAGTTCGAGCCCCGCGTCAGGCTCTGGGCTGATGGCTCGGAGCCTGGAGCCTGTTTCCGATTCTGTGTCTCCCTCTCTCTCTGCCCCTGCCCCGTTCATGCTTTGTCTCTCTCTGTCCCAAAAATAAATAAAAAACGTTGAAAAAAAAAATATACCTTACAGTTTACAAAGTGATATTTCCTCAATAAACATTTGTTAAACATTTATTTAGTGATCTTAATGAGCTCTGGATAACTTGGAAAATATCTCCTCAAGGTGACAGAATGGATGGCATTTTTGGTTTTGTTCCAGTTATCTGTGCTGTGTAATAAGCCTAGTGATGAAAGGAACAATTCTCATTTATTATTCATACTTCTTACATTATTAGAGGTTGGCTATGGCCAGCTAGGCCGCTCTTGCTGAAGGTTTGCATGTTTTCAGTCAGTGGTGGCTGGGGCCAAAATCATCCTAGAGTGTCTGAGTGGACATTCATGTGTCTAGAACCTGAGCTGGGGAAGCTGACTCAAAGATTTTGAAATGGAATAAATGGGCCTCTGAAATCCCGCTATTTATACGTGGTCTCTGCAGCACAGAAGCTTCAGGAGAGCCAGAATTTTTGCATGGTGTCTTGGGATTCCAAAAGCATATGTCCTACAAGAGAAAGCTGAGTAAAAGTGACATGTATTACCTCTTCTTTTCTAACCTCAGAAGTTATGTAGGAAGGCACTAAAGCCAGCCCACATTCAAGAGAAAGGAACTTAGACTCTGACTCTTGATAGAAGAAGTATCAAGGCACATTAGGCATCAAGCTGGACAAGAGTGACTAACCAGCGCAGGGTGCGTGTACCTCAGCACTTTTCTGGAATGAAGGACTTTCAGTGCTAAAACTGGTAAACTCCCAGATTAATTCAGAAGAGTTCATCCTCCACAACTATTTTACAACACAGAAGGTGGGAAAGTGAGACACAGAACCATCAAGTAAAATCTTCACTGTGCAAGTCCATGGAGGTACTGAAGTATGTCTCATAGAAAACTACAAAGAAAAAAAAAGTTTTATGCAAGAGTGATTCCCAGTCAAATAATATTGACCATCTTTAATAACATTGTCCCCTGCTTAGAAACTTAGATAATTTATCCCAGCATCACGCAAATATTTTTGATCACTGAATACTCCTTTTTCACATAACATTTGTTAGATGGATCGCATTTGAAAAATGATGAAATAACGCATGCCAACCATGCCATATAAAACGTCTATTCTGCTTAGATACAAAGATATTACTATGGAGACACCTCCAAGGATCAGAAGGTGTTGGGGTTAAGGAGCACAGTAATGTTCATTGAAAATGCATGCTTTGTGTGCATCCTCCCTTACTAACTTGGTCTTAGGTATATGGAAATTACATTAGTCCAGGTAAAGATTGAAGTACATAGTTAAGTCATGGATTTCCAGAAAGACAGCCAATTTTGTTTTAAATAAAATAAAGTAGCAGACACCAAGCTGAAATTATCTGGCTAAATGTCTGTGTGGGGAAGTTCACACATCCTCCTCACTTTCTGCTTTACTCTAATCAGAACCATTAGTTTCCTCATTCTTGTGAATATCAAATTCACCTGCAGTGGAAAAACACAGGGACATTCAAGTTTCTATTGTAAAACACAAAATACAGTTGGAAAATCATACTATGGCTATCTTCAAAGTCATTTTATTCATCGAATAAAACCAAAGTCAGGTTTAATAATTTTCCAGACACATTGCCTTTGAAATTAATAAAATTCACAAACTACTCTTAATCAAAATATGATACTAAGTTTTGAGGGGAAGTACCTAAACAAATCTTGTGATTTTTCCTTTGTTTTTTAATGGGGTGGAGGGTGGCCTTAGAGTTTTTAAATGAACCAAAATGTAAGAGGAGTTAGCCATTCTGAAATTGGAATGCCATACGTTATCCTAAAAAGCATCTGACGGTGGAGAGTTAGAAACCTGATTCTTGGGTTGCAGTATGAGGTAACATGACTCTTAGAACCTCAGATTTCTTACCTAAAAGATAAAAGATGATTCCTTTCATGCAACTCTTAAAGTCGTCATATGGATAAAGTGAAATGGTATGCGTGAAACAATATTTGAAAACTAAAGTCTGATTTATGTTAGTACTATGATCAGAGATCTATTTGTATTAAGAGAGCATATCATTCTTTCTAATGATAACTGTTACCAGTTATGAAGTACTTTGTCATTGAGAGGTATTCCTTTATTTAATTCTAACAGCAATCCCTTGAGAAGGATATTATTTTCATTCTACACATGAGGAAATTGGGGATCAGAGTAGAAAGTCATTTTCCAGGATTATGCATCTAAGTTAGGAAGCAGCAAATGTGTCTGTTCTCTTTCCAGTATGTTACATAGTGCCCCAGGCATGATGGTGATCCTATTTTGCTCTTGATCTTAAAAAGTTCTTGAGGATCTAGTGTAACAGGCCTAAAAAATATCCTTGTACAAAAACTGGTAGCTATTTATATTAGATGAAGTGATATTTATTAAGAAAGGCTTTAAGGCCTTTAATTCAGCAGGCCTCATGTTGAACACTTCAAACACCATTGCATTGATTTCACTCAACAATTCAACCAAGGAGAAAATGCCTCTTTTTAACACATGAGAAGACAAAGATTCAAATTAAAGGTTAAAAAATTGCCTAGGGGTGCCTGAGTCACTTGGTTGAGTGTCCAACTTTGGCTCAGGTCATGATCTCACAGTTTGTGAATTCGAGTCCCACGTCGGGCTCTGTGCTGACAGTCAGAGCCTGGAGCCTGCTTTGGATTCTGTGTCTCCCTCTCTCTCTGCCCCTCCGCTGCTCATGTTCTCTCTCTCTCTCTCAAATAAATAAACATTAATTTTTTTTTAAATAGCCTAAAGAGGAGGCAGCAATTTCATGACAGAACTAGATAAATTTAGGACTGTCCACCTTCCAAATTCATGTTCTTAATTGTAAGATATACCACCTTCCACTTTCTACACAACATTTAAAGTACATATTTCAAATGTATTCTTGGAATTCTAGATAAAACTTCTTTAAGTGCACTAAGCTAAAAATAGAAATCATTGAGCAAATACTGTCAGTATAAAACCTTGGAAAGCTACACATTCTTTTAGTGCTTTCTTAGCAATTCATAATATGCTCATCAGATGCTATCAATCAATAAAGACCCAATAAAATCAAAAGTGAAAAAAAAAAGAGTGCATCTCTATTCAAGAGAGCTATTTCAAATTTTTGCCCCTAAAGTTAATGCTAAGATTCATTTTTTCTAATGATTACTATTTTGCAACGTCTTTTTTGTCTTCTACCAATGTAAGTTCTTACTAGGAGCAAAAGGTCCCCTTAATAAAATGGGTGAGATAGTAAGTTTTATCCTGCCGTATTTCAGATTTTTCATTTTATTGGCTTTTACGTTTTACTGGCCTTCACTTTTCCTCATTCACATTGCTCTTTTGGTATAGCTTGCCAGACTGATACATTTGATATAAAAACATGAATGAAATGAACTGAAAGGATATTGACATCCGTTTTCACACATTTGTGGGGAGAAGTATAGCTTTGGTTAATATTAAGGTGAGTCAAAAATGGGAAAGATGTTTTCCAAAAGAAAAGAAAGTAAGAAGAAAAAAACGAAAGACAAAAACTTGCCCTTGAGTAACTCAACTCTGATGACTTTAATGATGTCCATTGTAATCATGTGACACCACTAGCCAGTGTGCCTACTATCACATTTTATTCCAAAAAGAAACTATATGACTTGCTTTGGGTAACCAGGGTAGAGCCCTTACAAATAGAACCCATGGAAAATTGGAAAGAAAAATCCACTGAACAGAAATATTGGGGTAGGAGGTAGCAAGGAATTGAAGGTTCCCTTTTTCTAGTTCATGGTTTTATTTTATTATTTTCTTTTACTTTATTTTGTTTTATTTTATTTCTACTATAGATAACATACAGTGTTACATTAGCTTCAAGCATACAATATAGTGATTCAAAATTCCATACCCAGTGTTCATCAGGACATGTGGGCTCCTTAATTCCCATCACCTATCTCACCCACCCACCCCCACTCCCAGCTGATAATCATCAAATTGTTCTCTATGGTTAAAAGTCTGTTTCTTGGCTTCTCTCTCTCTCTCTCTCTCTCTCTCTCTCTCCCTCCCTCGTCATTTGTTTTGTTTCTTAAATTCCACATGTGAGTGAAATCATATAATATTTGTCTTTGTCTGACTAGTTCACGTATTTTTGTTCCATTTTTTTCCCTTCTACTCTAAAATAATGGTAAGAGAGATAAGAAAGAATACTACAGTCCAATGAAAGCCTACTGTATTCCAGGGGCTTTTCTTTCTCAGTTAGTTTAATTGTTATAACAACTCTGTACATTGGGCATTATTATTTAATCATGCCAATTTTACTAAAGAAAATGTAAAGTTCAGAGCAATCACGGAAGCTACCAAGGTCCTACAGCTCATAATACTAATTCTGAGGCTTGAAATTTTATCTGGCATTGATTTTTTTCACTAAACGTTTCAAAAGGGAGCCAAACATTGTAAATTAAATTAACAACTGCTCCTAGAATGCCCTAACTGCATATATACATGTAAATAGGAAATGTGTCTCTCTCTGTGTGTATTTCCTATTATTTTTGTATACATTAATAAGAAAAAGTATCCTATGCTCTTCTTTCATGGCCTCATGGTTTCCCAGAAGTGTGGGAGTATGTGCTGCACTTCACGGGCTAGCTTTTGGGAGCTTTGTGGATATGAAAATGGGCCCTAACTGAGGGTAATAAGCTCCCTGCTAATTGATTGTATTCATTAGAATTTCCTACAATTTGAGCATATCAATAAAATGATTCAAAAGATGGGGGCGCCTGAGTCACTCAGTTGGTTGAGTGTCCCACTTCGGCTCAGGTCATGATCTCACAGCTCATGAGTTCAAGCCCCACATCCGGCTCTGTGCTGACAGCTCAGAGCCTGGAGCCTGCTTCAGATTCTGTGTCTCCCTCTCTCTCTCTGCCCCTCCCCTGCTCACACTCTGTCTGTCTCTCAAAAATAGATAAACATTAAAAAAAGTTTTAAAAATAAATAAAATACGTTTTTTTTAAATGATTCAAAAGATCAAATTTCTATTACAAACTCGTTTACAGAGAGATAGCTATATTTGTTTCTTGCTCAAAAGAAATTCAATACAATGGTAAATTTCCGGAAATAATTGTCATAGAGTATTAAAATAGAATTCATCCTAGATCAGTCCCAGTTGAGACACTGTGTTGATATATATAACAGAGTCCAGTGTCTCTCTGTATTATCAGTTCTTGAAACTTCCTTGATACCAACCCCCACCGCCATCACCAAATGTAGTCAACAAGTGTAAAAAGCATAATTTCTGATGCAATCAAACCACCGCTTTTATTTATTTATTTATTTTCATCTCCCATTAGTCCTTTAAATATATACTCTGCCATCTTGCCCTTTCTCTGGTTGTAAACCATATAAAGTATAATGTCATCTGCAGATAGTGAAAGTTTGACTTCATCCTTGCCAATTTGGATGACTTTAATTTCTTTTTGTTATCTGATTCCCGAGGCTAGGACTTTCATTGCTATGTAAAATAACAGTGGTGAGAGTGGATATCCCTGTCTTTTTCCTGACCATAGAGAAAAAGGTCTCAGTTTTTTTCCCATTGAGGATGATATTAGCTGTGGGTTTTCCACATATGGCCTTTTATATGTTGAGGTATGTTCACTCTAAACCTACTCTGTTGAGGTAAGTTTATTTATTTATTTTGAGAGAGAGAGAGAGGGCAGAGGAGGGGCAGAGAGGAAGGGAGAGAGAAACCCAAGCAGGTTCTGCTCTGTCATCATGGAGTCCAATGTGGGGCTCAAGCTCATGAACCATGAGATCCTGACCTGAGCTGAAATCAGTAGTCAGACACTTAACTGACTGAGCCAACCATGGGCCCCAAATTGAGGGGTTTTATCCTGAATGGATTTTGTACTTTGTCAGATGCCTTTTCTTCGTTTGTTGAAATGATCATATGGTTCTTATCTTTTATTTTATTAATGTGTTGTATCACGTTGATTGATTTGTGAATATTGAACTACCCTTGCAATCCCAGAAATAAATCTTGGCCTAAAACAGGTCCATTTTCCTTTTTTGGTTTGTTTTGAGTTTTTTACATGACTGTCATCTAATAACATTCTTAACTTCTCCTGAAATGAAACTATCATTAAACTTGACTTAGTGGAGAGTGGAGGTGGGAGATTTGGCTTTTTCTCTCCATTCCTGTTTAATTACTCCCTTTCTGACTTCTAGTTGTTATTTTAGACACTTGGGGCGGGGGAGGGTCTAAGCAGGTACCAAGAGCAGAAATAAAAGGAAAAACCAGGAACGATCCTTATTTGGTTGATGATGGATACTGCTGTAATCTAGTTTCATTATGTCAGAGCCTGGAGGATCTGAGGGTGAATCCTTTTTCCTAATGAGCATATTCTTGGCTTCTTCAGAGATTGTCCTACTTCCCAGGGATCATCTCTGTTCATTACTCCAATAATGCTTATTCCCACAGACTTTTGCTCTTAGAGTCCCATGACATGATTTGGCAGAGCTTAAAATGACTCCAGCCAAGCAATCTCTTTGCATGGCACCCCAGAAATACAAATACATCTCTTGCCCCAATAAACTCTGTGATCCAAACAAATCCCAAAGTCTCTCCTGTTGCCAAAGGTTGCTTTTGGTATTTTAGGTGTAAGTCAGTACTCTGTGTCATCCAAAACCAAAGGAAACATTCCCTGGTTTCTCGGGGGAGATGCATCCCACAAAGCCCCTTTCTCTAGGTTTAGGGGAAGGTAAGACTCAACTGCCCCTTCGGGAAGAGTAGAGAAACTCACAGAATGGCTAAGGCTCTTTGACAAAATGTTTTTTCACTTACGTGCCTGATCCAACAGAATCGCCTGATAATTTTGGACTCAGATTCTGTTTTTCTTTTCTTTTTTCTTTACAAATTTTTCCTGTGGTAATTTACTCACCTTCACTTTCGTATTAATATTAGTATATACATTGTGAGCACCACCCCTGAAACTAAGATTGCAATCATTCAATGTTTACAATTTGCTACATAATAAAATATTTCTAAGTGATCAATACAATTTTTAAGATGTTCGTGAAAATTTAGTCCACTTGAATCTTCCCAGTAAATTCAACTCATCTAGTCTCTCACAGGCTTAATAGGCAAACTGTAAGACACCAAAGTCATACCAGGATAACTTTATTTCCTAAAATATTATAGCTGGTCATTTCTAATCTATTTTTATCCACCATTCTATAAGCTCTTTGTGGATAGGGACTATATATATTTTGTTAATTGTTGTATCACATGCTTAGCACTGTACATATCACATAGTAGGTGTAACAAATAATTGTTGAACAAATGGAAAACCCCATCAGTTGAGAAATGAGAAGATTCATTTCCTGGCTATATGCCAAGTAAGATAAAAACAGGGAGGAAGGCAAACCATAAGAGATTCTTAATTACAGACAACAAACTGAGGGTTGCTGGAGAGTTATTGGGTGGGGGGATGGGCTAAATGGGTGATGGAGGGCACTCTTGGGAGGAGCACTGGATTATTATATGTAAGTGATGGATCACTAAATTCGACTCCTGAAATCATTATTAAACTATATGTTAACTAACTTGAACTTAAATTTTAAAAACTTAAACGAATAAATGTCACACAGGAAAAAAAAATTCTGACATAGCACAGCAGTATGGTATCATATAGTGGTCATGAGTAAGATTATTGGCCTCTAAACCTAAATATGCCATTTACTGGAGCAGAGGACTAACATTTAAAAATTTCTATGCCTTGTTTTATTCTCAATAAATCATGTTTGCACTATAGTTCTTCCACCACCAAGCCTCTCCACACAACTTGGCCTTCTTAGTTTATAGATAGGAAGACACAAGAACACAGGGAAATCTGTCAGATCCTTATTTTAAGTTCTTTTGCAGACATCTGTTAATTTGTAACACAGGGAATAAGACCAATACAAAATCACTTTAGCTTGCAAGAACTAAGCTAAAGATGGCAGGGGAGGGGAGATTTATTTTAGAATTATGAAATTTTAGTTTTGCATTAAAAATGGGAAATATGGGGTGCCTGGGTGGCTCAGTCGGTTAAGCGTCGACTTCAGCTCAGGTCGTGATCTCATGGTTTGTGAGTTCAAGCCCCACATCAGACTCTGTGCTGACAGCTCAGAACCCGGATCCTGCTTCAGATTCTGTGTCTCCAGAGCTCTCTCTTCCCCTCCCCCGGTTGTGCATGTGTGTGTTCTCTCTCTCTCTCTCTTCAAAAATAAATAAATAAAAATTGTTAAAAATTGGTAAATAGAGTTTAAACTACAAACTATGGAGGAAACGGAGAATACAGAAAGATATAAGAGAATATTTCTGGAAGCTGTAGAAGAATATTAAAAATTTGACCAGACAGTGGAGGAATTAATATTGAAAAGAGTATGAGTAGGAATAAACAGAGACTGAATATCTGAGAAGATGTGCAACTCTCACCCCCTGGGCCAAATCTCAGAGATACATACCAAGAAGTCCAAGTGGTTTGGAAGATACTAAAGAAGTAGGAGTTTGAACTAACTTCCCAGATTAAATTATAGGAAGCTTGATGCCTCATAGAGGTGCAATGATAAGGGGGTGGGGAGAAGGCTCTGAGTCTGAGACCCCTGAGATCAGCCATGTGTGGCAATGTGGTGTTACAAAAGCACAGTTTCTGAGCCCCTGGAGAGTTAAGGAGGAGAGCCAGAGTGGGAGAGGATCTTACAGTGGTGCTCACAGTTCAGTCACTGAGCGCTCTGAAGGACCTGCATGGGTAGTGCAGGGTATAGAGAAACCTCTGTTTACTCACCAACTGCAGTGGGGACAGAAGCTTATGCTCTAGGACTGTAGGGCAGCCAGCACATCAGTGGAGACCTACCAAGGTATCTATTCACAATGTAGAGCGCTACTTCAGACTTTCTGGGATTTAGAACACTCTGGGTAGAAAGGAAGAAACAGCAGATGGGATATAAGGGGAATCCTCAACTGAGTGGGCATTACTGCGTTTTAAACTGGAAATGACTCAGTTCTCAAGATCAACTTTGCTGTTACTACTAGGTCTAAAGAATTAAGCTAACTGCCATATAGAAAAATAAATAAACAAAGGTAGGAGATTAAAACCTGAATTTTGTAGACTACTAAAAATATGAAATAATCATGCCCATGGCATTAGCTATGACAATGTCTGCAAACTCTGGTAATTAGATGTAGATATAATTAGGGGAGCATAGATGCCTGTGAAATTGTTTCTAACTTTGCCCTTTCACTCTCCAAATTGTCCCAGTTATGGGCATCTTCTAACAATAATAGAATTGTGTTTACCTATGATAATTCAGGTAAGTTCTTAGCACATTAGCTGATGACTCCTAAGCACCCAATAAACTATTTTTGTTGTTTTCAGCAGCATCTCAAGCTAAATAAAAAGGTTTTGAAAATGGGTAGAATTTCCTCAATCACGGAAAAATCTTGAATCCTCATGTGAACTTTGAGCAGTATTGTTTCCCTCATAGAAATGGTTCTGAACAAACTAGTATTAGTCCTTTTCTGTACTAACATTAGAAAATGCCAAAGAACTAATATAGGACTCCAAAAATTCCAACTTTGCTACTTGAGAATATTTTTCTATAGCTGAATCATGATAGAAGCAATAAATTTACTCTCTAACCCTCCATAGAATGAAATGCAATCATTAATGGATGCTTCGAGCTCAAAATATATTTAAACAGCTTTGAAGTGTCATGTTAAAGATGCATCTTAGTTACATAGTAAGGAGTAAGGAGAAGACATCTCTATGCCATCTGGACAAGCTTCTGCATCTAGTTTTCCTTCCTACCAGTGGACCTTGTTCTTTACCAATGGGTGACAATGGCTCTAGAGCAAAGGTTCTTTCAATGAAAGGTAAGCCCTTATGAATTAGGAAACTATAAAAGAAAATGAATACTAGCTGCCCAGTAGCCTATATCATTTTAAGAAACAATTACAGATTTTTTCCCCCTCTCATATGGCAGGATGGTGTAGGGATATTAGGCAAATAGGTATCTAACCATTGACAAACACCTGTGCCAGCTCACCAGCCACATGAAAAACTCAGGCTCAGTGTCCATCTCCGTCCACTGCACAGAACAGACAGGACTCAGTTGCATAGTCTGCACTGGCCTACATGTGACGATTTCATTCTTGAAGTCCTCTTCTTTACTCTAGCCCTTGGCAATCTCATCCACTCCCCGCTTCAATTATCACCTCTGTGGGAGTGACTCCTGCTGCTACCCAATCATTGTTCCTTTGTATTTACTTAAAATGTTGACTTGTTTTGAAGATGACCCCCTCCAGTCATGCCACTGTCTCCATCTTTTTGTCCTTGTCATCTTCAGGTCTTCTGGTTCTTTTTGAGGAATTATTAGTCAGGTCACAGTTTCTAGCTCTAGCCTGACTCCAAATGACTCTTTCTCTATATGGTCATCTTATGTGTCTTCATTGCCCAAGGTCTCACCCTCTAATACTGTCACCTTTTAGTTAATCCAATCTTTAAAACTAGCTCACCATTTGGAATAATTCCAAACTCTACTCTCAAACTACAACCTTTGAGATTATTGAAAGCTGTGTCTATGCCTAAACTTTCTTTGTAGCCTTCAAAAGATTTACAGGACCTTACCTTTAGAATGAGACATCTCCTTCACCCTTAAACAGCACATTTTTTTTCTTTATTCTTACCTTCTTATGCATAGTTTAACACCCCTCTTTCTTATCTCTTGCCCTTGGCATCTTTCAAACTGATTTCCCAACTCTTCCACTATAAGCTTCTCACTCAAACTTCTGTTTCTGTTTCACTTAAGTCTCACTTCCAGGACATGTACCAATTCTATAACCTTCGATGTAGTTGTTTCCAGTTTATAAGAATTGTACTCACAGCAATAGTAGTGTCCTTGGGCATTTTGTAAACTGCCTGTGGATTTAGTATTCATTTGGAGAAAGATTCATCCTTGGCACACCCATCTATATCAGAAAGGATGTGACGTCTGGTAAAAGCCCACTCTACCCAACACTGCACTGTGCACATTTATGACGCCATTTAGTCCTCGTAAAAACCTTCCTAAATAGATACTACCCCCATTTTAAAGAAGTAGAAACTGAGAAGTTAAGTGTTTTTCCCATAAATCCAGAATTAGTAAGTAGGAGAGTTAGAATTTGAACGATGCCGCCTAAGCATTTCTGCCCCCCAAAATGAAATGGTGATCCAGTGCTCCTCTGGGGAAACACGGCCTAGAATAAAGCCCAGTCACAATGGGTGTTTTCCATCCATCTCAGGACACTGTTATTAGAGAAGTATAAAAATAAAGTTTCACATGTTAGGAAACTGAGGCACAGAGAGGCTAAGTCACTTGGCCAACTCATGTAGTCAAGCATAAGCGTCAGTGTGCACTTGTGCTCATTTATTCAAGTGAAGCCATTTGAATGAAACATGTTCCATTGCATAAATGAGTAAAACATGGCACGCAAAGTTGCAATGTTTGGTTCCTTGGGCTTTCTGAGTATAATCTCACAGGCACACCAAACTGGCTTCCATGGGCTATTACCTATTGAGAGTGATTTACTCACTGAAATTTCCTGGTGGACTAACACCATGTGAGCAAAAAACTGTGGGCTTCGTGATGCCTCAGATTCATTTTAATATTATTTATTTAGAACATCCAGGACTTTGTTTTCTCCCTTGAGAGGTCTGGCTTCAGATTATAACAGATCCAGCAGCCCTCCTTTGAGGCACAGATGGGAAATCTGTCTGATACTCTGTAAGGAACCATGCACAGGCACATGATTTTAAGTGATCAGATCATCATTCAGTGGTCCCATCAAGGAAGACATCATAGTCATCATAATTTCTTCAAAATTCTGCCTGCAGATAAATACTTTCGTTTCACAGTTATAAGTCATTTTTCAAAAGTAAATGTATCCAGATAAGGCACAACATCTAGGTTATATCTGTGGTGTATAATTTAAGAAAGTGGGAAACATACAGGGATAATGCCTGCTTTAGCTAAGATAGAGAATGACAAGGCACAGGAGAGTGACTGGTACCAAAGATCGCATTTGTCCACTTGACAGTTTCCCTGAAATAGACCCGATTCCCAGATGTTGAAAATAACCTTTGCCAATTACCTTTCCCCTATAAAACTGACTTAGGCTGACACCCACTTGTCAAGGCCTAACAGATACCATACAGAATAATGTGTAAATTATCTTTTCAGTTTTTACTATTAGTTTTCACTCGACCAGGTTTACAAGGGTGTGTGTGTGTGTGTGTGTGTGTGTGTGTGTATGCGTGTCTTGGGGGTGAGCTTACATAGCTATAGGAATCTACTTTGGAGAACTTACTCTGACAATAGAGGGGTAACTGAATGAAGGGCAGGCTTCAGAAGAAATGTAAAATCATTTATAAAAGTGGAAAGATCCAATGTTCCGATGATTAAAAGAGATCCTGAACACATTTTTTAAATGATTTTGAGTATCTTACTGATAATAAAAATGAATGAGTGAGAAAGTAAGAGAGACAATGTGGGTGCCTAGCAAAAGAAGGATTCATAGTTTATTCCAGAAAACTTTTAAAGCCAAGGGTATTTACCACTTTGTTTAAGCAGGACAAAGAGTCTTGAGTATGTTTTAAAACACCAAACACTTCAGGGAAATGGAAAATACCATGTCAGACAAGGGGACACAGGTAATCGTTTCCTCTAGTGAGCTGCAGCCCTTGAAAGCTCATTTATGTTATCACTAAGGTGAACCCGAGGTTTTAAAGAATTGTAAATATGTATATATAGAGCACATCCAATCAGAAAAAAAGACCCAAACCATGTGTGTGAGATGAATTATACTGATGTCTGTTATAAATCCCTAACATAGCTCATGAGATCAATTAAGATGTTCAAGCAGCTACAAAAAGGATGATTGAGGCAAATGGTAACATCAGGATGACCATATGGTAAGGGGAAACTAGAACTGTTTGGACGTAAAATGAGAGCCATCGGAATTCTAGTTACAATCATACACTACCCAGTGAGGAGAGAGCAGAATGAGGCAGCCAAGAAAAATACTAGATGAAGAACAGTTTGGGCAGTGATAAAGACAAACAAGCTTGTGTTTCCAAGTCAATAAACAGGTGGTAGGAATAGAGGGTGACATCATCTGTGTCTGCTCTCCTTCCCTTCCCTAGACCAAGAGCCTACTGGTTTGCTGCAGGGCCAGGTATTTGTCAGAGAAGTAGCTCTTGGATTTTAGAAGTGGTGAAAGGAGCTTTTGGAGGAGTGTTTAGCCAAGGGGAAAACTATTTCTTAAATGAGACCATCAAAGGTTGTATTCCCCCTGCTTTTCTCTGGAATAAGCATGTTAATTGTGTTGCTCTATACATGATCTAGGACAATTTCTCGCAAGGCTGCCCGGTGGGCAATTTAACTACAAGCCATCATCACCACAGGACACAATGGCCTTTGCAAAACTTAGCACACCTAGAAATGCATTATCAGGTGACAACAGCCTTGCCAGTTCATGTCACCCCAGCAGTAATGTCTAAAAGGCTTTCATTTTTCAAGTTTTCTTCAAACTGCTGAACTGTGATAGGCTAACTTTTCTCAGCAGTCTTAAATCTATATTTACTAATGATTCTGTCATGTGTTGAAAGGAAAATCTTCATCAATTAATGATATTGAAACATAAGAGCTTAACCCAGCCCTCTAGATAGAATATGCCTTTTGGAAAATCCACTAATCTTTTTATTCACAAATAATGAAGCAAATCTGAATATATTTGAGCTGTCTGAAGCGAAATGGAAATCTCACACTGCAGAACACTTCATGATCAACAAAGGGGGAAAAAAAAAGCAATCTTCAAAAGATGCACAGGAAGGAAAGCATCGTGTTTAAAAACGTGAGTTTTGAAGCCATATCTGGAACTTACTCTGTATGTGACATTAAGCAAATAACTTTAACCTCTCTGTGCCTGGATACTCACGTCTTTACAATAGATACAATAATTGAATTTATCTCATAGGTGGGTTGTGAGGATTAAATTATATAAAACACATAATGTGCCTAACACAATATTTTGTATACAGGAAAGGTCCACTAAAGATTAGTTACTATTGACATTATTATAGAAATAACGTAAGTGGTAAGAAAAAGGATAGTCTTGTTTATGTCAAATGGAAAAAAATGAAAAAGTCAGTGGTTCTCAAGTATTAGTATGCATAAGGATCACTCAAGGAGATTATCAAGAATGCTGATTTCTGGCGCTCAACTCCAGAGACTTTAAGTTATTATTCTTTATATAACACTGTCTGGCAATTCTGATACTCATGGTCCACCAAGTATAGTTTGAGAAATACTGAAGTAAGATATGCCCTGTCAAATTGTCAACAAATCTAAGTAACTATAATCACTAATGCCCGAGTTGGGAATACCTGGGTCCATCTGACATTCACTTTTTCTTATGCAATTAAGTATAAGCAGCAGCTTGAGTTGATGTCTAAGGTTGTAATTTTCTCTATAGAAAAATCTGTGTACAGTAGAAATTGCTCCATATTCTTTTCTTAAAACTATTTGCTACAATAGTTCTATTTAATTACCAGCCACCTCCTCCAGACACTGCCTTAGTCTCTGTAGTTACCCTGATGAAGGCATATTGTCCTGTCCATAAGGAGCTTATAGTATGGTGAGAAAACTGTTGAGTAAATAAGAACATTTAAATATAGTATTAGAAAGACTATAGCAATGTAAGCAAAAAGTCGTGTGAAAAAAAATAGAGACACATGTAATCAATGAACGGTATGGAGGTGAGAAAGTTTATAGAAAGTGAAGAAAATTGAGACCATAAAATTGGGAACATATCAGGCAGTTTGTAGAGGTTCACATTTCAACAAGCATATGCTTAGTTCCTTTTTTTTCCTCCAAATTATTGTGCTAAGCAATAAGGGAAGTTAGAGGCTGTGACTCAGCCCCTGCTCTAAATGCGCTTATATTTTAGTGAAAGACTTAAGTGTGTCACACATAATTAGAGTTAAAGAAGACTATAACAAGTGATAGAGTAAAGAAATGTTTCTAAACGGCAGTACTACTGACATTTGATTGTCATCCCCGGCCTCTACTTACTAGTTGCTAGACATCTTCTTCTCTCCACTTCCCCCTGAATCGTGACAATTGAAAATGTCTCCAGACATCCCCAAATCTCCTGTGGAGAGCAAAATCATCCCTGTTTGAGAATTAGAAATTCAAAGCTAGCCATGAAATTAGAAAGGGCAAGATAAACTTCAGTCAAGGTTTATCGGGAGCGAGAGGGAGTTGAGCTGGCATTTGAATGGTATACAGTGTGAAAGAAGATACTGCAAACAGGAAAGTCAACCACTAGGAATTGGCTGCATGAAAGAAATGTGGAAGTAGAGATGAAACGTTTAGGATCATGGGAATTCTTATACATCAAGGTATGAATATTAGACTTCATTTTGAGGACATGAAGGACACAAATATTTTGGAGCAAGAATAATATGCTCTGGTCTTAGAAAGGTAACTCTGATGGTAGTGTAAAGAATGTATTAGGAGAGACTGACAGAAGCTAGAAAAACCAGTTTGGAGGTTACTGCAGTAATACAGCTAAATCTGGATAGTCATAACAGAAATTGACAAGAAGAGATGGATCAAAGAAACACCAGGGCAAACTAGACAACTCTAATGCGAAGCGAGCAGGAGGGATGTATTTCTGGCTGGAAAGACTTGGTAAAAGTTGATGTGACTATTGGTTCTCAAACTTCTTGGGAGCTTCCCTGGTGTAATCAGAAACCAGCACTCCACCTCCCCAACAGAACATATAGGACAGGGAGAGACTGAACCCATTCCAGGTTGGTGGGTGGCAGTGTATTTATTTTTTTAATTTATTTTTGTTTATTTAAAATGAAATTAGTTAACATACAGTGTCATCTTGATTTTAGTAGTAGAATCCAGTGATTCATCTCTTACACATGATACCCAGTGCTCATCCCAAGTGCCCTCCTTAATGCCCATCACTCATTTAGCCCATTCCTCCCACTCACCTCCCCTCTAGCAGCCCTCAGTTTGTTCTCTGTATTTAAGAGACTCCTATGTTTTGCCTCTCTCTGTGTTTTTACCTTATTTGTCCTTCCCATCCCTGATGTTCATCTGTATTTCTTAAATTCCATGTATGAGTGAAATCCTGTATCTGTATTTCCCTGACTTATTTTGCTTAACAAAATACAGTCTAGTTCCATCCACATTGTTGTAAATGGCAAGATTTCATTCTTTTTCATCATTGAGTAGGATTCCATTATATATATATATATATATATATATATATATATATATAT
This sequence comes from Neofelis nebulosa, assembly GCF_028018385.1. NCBI lineage: Eukaryota > Metazoa > Chordata > Mammalia > Carnivora > Felidae > Neofelis > Neofelis nebulosa. The sequence goes on along the minus strand of NC_080783.1, from coordinate 85,348,617 downwards.
ATATGCATGCCGCATCTTCTTTACCCATTCATCACTTGATGGACATTTGGGCTCTTTCCATAATTTGGCTATTGTTGATACTGCTGCTATAAACCTGGGTGCATGTGCCCCTCTGAATTAGCATTTTGTATCCTTTGGATAAATACTAATGATGTAATTGCTGGGTCATAAGGTAATTCTATTTTTAATTTTTTGAGGAACCTCCATACTGTTTTCCAGAGTGGCTGCACCAGTTTACATTCCCACCAACAGTGCAAAAGTGTTCCCCTTTCTCCACTCTTTGCCAATATCTGTTGTTTCCTGAGTTAATCTGAGGCATTCTGACAGGTGTGAGGTGATATCTCATTGTAGCTTTGATTTGTATTTCCCTGATGATGAGTGCTGTGGATGGCAGTTTTTTTTTTTTAAATTTTTTTTTTTCAACGTTTTTTATTTATTTTTGGGACAGAGAGAGACAGAGCATGAACGGGGGAGGGGCAGAGAGAGAGAGGGAGACACAGAATCGGAAACAGGCTCCAGGCTCTGAGCCATCAGCTCAGAGCCTGACGCGGGGCTCGAACTCACGGACCGCGAGATCGTGACCTGGCTGAAGTCGGACGCTTAACCGACTGCGCCACCCAGGCGCCCCTGGATGGCAGTTTTAATAGACAAAGGAGACCAACACACAAGGCAGCAAGATGAATGGATCACCACATTTGCCAGTCACATCTTCAAAGTTTATATATAGGCCTTAACTAGGTTTATTCATGTATGCCATGCAGGTGTTCTCAACACCCCAAACCATTACCTTGGATCAGCCTTCAGGAACAGGAAAAACAAGTGAAACACACATTCAAAAGACAGGGGAGGGGGTGAGGAGCTTTCAGTCATCCAAGCCAAGCTCACAAGTCAACTGGTAGCCACAACCTTTTGATGACATTCCCCAACAGTAATAAATGCAATGCAAGATACCCAAGGAAGAAGTGTTGTCAGCTTCATTTGGATAGCTTCAAAACTTTTAGCATCAGAGCTATTTACCCGGTTCAAAGCCTTCTTCAATTTGGACTATAGAGGTTCCAGTCTGAAAGCTGGCTTACTGCTCACTCAACTCAAAACAAAAGCTGAGAATGTTACTCCATACTTCCTACTAATGGGAGATGATTAGTACAAAATTTATCTACTTGCAAAATAGCACAGGAGAGAAGCAGGAACCTCTTGCACTGTTGGTGGGAATGCAAACTGGTGCAGCCACTCTGGAAAACAGTGTCGAGGTTCCTCAAAAAATTAAAAATAGACCTACCCTATGACCCAGCAGTAGCACTGCTAGGAATTTACCCAAGGGATACAGGAGTACTGATGCATAGAGGCACTTGTACCCCAATGTTTATAGCAGCACTCTCAACAATAGCCAAATTGTGGAAAGAACCTAAATGTTCATCAACTGATGAATGGATAAAGAAATTGTGGTTTATATACACAATGGAGTACTACGTGGCAATGAGAAAGAATGAAATATGGCCCTTTGGAGCAACATGGACGGAACTGGAGAGTGTGATGCTAAGCGAAATAAGCCATACAGAGAAAGACAGATACCATATGTTTTCACTCTTATGTGGATCCTGAGAAACTTAACAGGAACCCATGGGGGAGGAGAAGGAAAAAAAAAAAAAAGAGAGAGGTTAGAGTGGGAGACAGCCAAAGCATAAGAGACTCTTAAAAAATGAGAACAAATTGAGGGCTGATGTGGGGGTGGGAGGGAGGGGAGGGTGGGTGATGGGTATTGAAGAGGGCATCTTTTGGGATGAGCACTGGGTGTTGTATGGAATCCAATTCGACAATAAATTTCATATATTTAAAAAAATAAAAAAATCAAAATAAAAAAATCAAAATAAAAAATTTAAAAAAAATTTAAAAAATAGCACAGGAAACACACATGAGGTACCCAACCCTTAAATATTAAATACATATGCAGAGCCAAGAATTTCCATATATATGAAAATATCCAGCAAAATGGAGAATAATTCAAAGATAAATAAGCAAGAAAACTGAAACTTGAAGAATAAAAGTTAATTCTGGAAACTTAAAAATGACAAGTTGAAAAAAAAAAAACTTTGATGACTATGTTAAGAAAGTTTTAAGAAGGTATAATATCCATAGGCCAAAAGAGCACCATAAAAGGATTAAACACTGAACAGACGGAGCTCTTTCCAAGGGCACATGTCCAATTCGAAAGGTTCACAACATGCCTACCAAAACATAAAAGATCCATATTTAGACTTCTCTTACTGAAAAGAGAAGCCTGTAGCTTAGACAAAAATCATAAACATCACCAACTTTTTGATCACATCTTTGGATTCTAAGAGATTGTGAAGCAAATTCTACAAAATTTTAAAGGAAAATGAATTTGAACATAGTATTTGATACCCAGCAAAACTATTATATTTTTGTAAGATAGAAATCAGAACACATAAAGGCTTTCATTCCAAGTAATTTTAAAAGTTTGTTGAAGCAATATTTTGTCAAAAGGGAAGATATATGAAGACATAGGAAGATATGTGATCTAAGAAACAGTGGATTCCTACTATGTCAGGTGTGTAGACCTAGAGAAAAAAAAATCGTCCAGATTAAAACAAGTAGAAAAATGAGTAAGAAAATATTCCAGAGTAATAGAAAGTACACAAAATATAAATAATTGAGAAAGTGGAAATTCATAAAAATAAGATGAAATTTAAAAACAAATGTTATTGTGATTCCTCTGAGAAAAATGAAAAATACAAAGGAAAAATATATTTAAAAATAAATAAAATCATGGTTCAAATATAAAGCAAAATAATATATGGTATGATTTTGAGCCAATAAGAATTCATTTGACTTAGTCCTCGTTATACCATGTACTCTATCCTTGGAGGGGAAATGGATCTCCAGACATGGAAATCTGTTTCTCATCCCTTCACCCAACAAAGAACAGAGTAGATAGTGTAAAATAATCTAAGTTCTACTTGGCGGTTTCAATTTTTTGATCAAATTTCATGCAAAGCACAAATGACCAGGCTGTGTTTTGTGTATCAGAACTTAAACTCTAGAAACACAAAAGATGTGTCTGGTTGACCAAGAAAGTGATATAGGTTACATATCTGGTCTAATCTTACTGAATATTTGGGAGTTCTGAAATATTTTATTATAATAGAAATATAACTCTTTGGGAAACCCTGTCATTATTAATTATATCAAAAGAAAAAATAAGCCAAATCGAATTATAAGTAACTGACATCTGGATGTCTCAAAGGTATAAAGATAAAATAAGTAATTAATAAAAGTAATAAATATAGCATATAGCTCATTTTTTAACATGCTTATTGAAAACTATCTATGCAAATCTAGGATGTACTATGTAGTAGATTTGTAAGGATTGCAATTATATTATGTATATATTAAAGTGGCAATGTTTAGGTTTTTATTTTAATAAATACCCTTGTCACATTTTAATTTCCAGTCTCTCCATGTTACAATACTGGGACAGAACATATTTCACCTGTGAAAATACATGCTTTTCAATATATACACATGTAATATGATATTCATATTACACCTTACAATACTTTATATGGTGTAGAGGAAAGCACAGGATGTAACATAATCCACACAGGTTTGGAATGGCATAAAACTAGGTATATATTCTATTTACACTGCTATTTAGCTATATGGACTCAAGCAAGTTACTTAGCTTTTTTCAGCTTTAATTTCATCGTCTGTAAAATAAGAATAAAAGCATCTAAATTAAAAATCATTGTAAGAATTGAAGAAAATACATGCAAACTGTCTAACATATAACAGTCGTTCTCTAAATGGTGTCTTTTGTTGCTTTTATTAGGAACAATGCATATTTACCTAATCTATTGGCATCATGAAAATATGGTGAAGCATATGTTGTTCATGGTTTTACTTCAATTTTTTTTAATTTATATTAGTCTGAAATAAACATAAAGTACACGAATAATACATTTAGTAAAATTATCACTCAGGAATTTTAGGTTTGTAAATGGAACATACCCACAATATACAAAAATCTCAGAATTTTAATATGATTATACAACCAGGGTCCGTTGAGATCACTACAAGTTACTGTCACAAAAAAACTCAGAGACAAAGCCAAAGATTAAGTCCTGATAACAAACTAACGTTGCCTCTGGCTAGCAATAAGAATTTGGGGTCAAATAAACCCCAAGAATTGTTGTCAACACAAAAGAATAGTTTCCTACAAGTATATTTTCATTGAAATGTCAGACCCCCTACAGATGCATGTTCATTTCTACTAATGTCTGTACCCTATTTCCCAAAACCAACAAACAAAAAAACCCACAAAATGTCCCTTCCGTTGCATTCTAATTTAAACTACAAAGCGGGAAAAATGCAAATGAGTTATTGCAACCCAATTTTTTACAAAACATTTCTAAGCGCAAGAGATTGGCAGAGTTGAATGGCCCCTACTTCCCCAGCAGTATGAGGCTCCATTTTCCCACACTCTCCTAGGGAAGACAGCATATGAATCATGCAAGTGGCAGCATCACTGGAGGCTCTCATGATAGGTAGATCTGAAAACTATGAGTCATTAACATCGTCGTAAATGTCAGTTGTCAGACTCTCAGTGTCATCTGAGGCTCTATGCCTGCTTTTTTGCTGTATCTGCCATTGCCACAGGGGTTGTAGGCATTGCATTAAGTATTTATCACAGGGGTTGCAATTCTTTGATGGTGTTGGAAAAAGAACATGCCCATTATATCTCAGTGCAAGCCACTTGGTATGTAGAGTGGGTGATGCTGTAGGAACCAAATAGTCCTGGTATATGTGACCCTGACTGGATAAAAATGCAGCAATAACATATTTTTTAGATCTATTTGATCTGCTTCCTTTGACAGCTGTCTTAATTGTAGACTTTGCTATTAAAAATTAGTCTATACGTTAGTATGTATACATATATGAATCTATCCATCTATCTCAAATTGTATATTTATATGTAATATATTTCATATATATAAAATATAACATATGTTATATCTCTATAATTGTATATAATGTATATGTCAGGTAATTATTTCAAGGTTTTACTATCAATGTCAACCTCTCAAAATAAAGGTAATCACAACAATAGCAAAAATGATTTCATTTCAGATAAAGGGAAATTGATAAATCTTTAAAAACTTGAATATAAAAACTCCAATTGTTTAGCCATTTTTCCACTTCAGTCTTTCCTGCAAACATAGTATTGGAAAGACCAAGGTGGCTAAAAGAAGAAGCTGAATGTGAAAATACTGAAATCAAAATGGAGTTGAAGCTCACCTTAAGTAGTTACTGTCATTACAGCACCCTCTTTTCTAATACACCTCTTTTTCCTAACAGTACTGTGTCACTCCTTCAGAGGATATCATGTAGAATGAGTTTTCCTACAATTATTTTCAGTTTTGCCTATTCCTGAAATATCAGGAAGGGGCACTATATATATATATATATATATATATATATATATATATGTATATACACACAATGGAGTATTACTTGGCCATCAAAAAGAATGAAATCTTGCCATTTGCATCTACATGGATGGAACTAGAGGGTATTATGCTAAGCGTAATTAGTTAGAGAAAGACAAATATCATATGACTCCAGTCATATGAGGACTTTAAGATACAAAACAGATGAACATAAGGGAAGGGAAGTAAAAATAATATAAAAACAGGAGAGGGACAAAACATAAGACCCTCTTAAATATGGAGAACAAACAGAAAGTTACTGGAAGGGTGGGGGATGGGCTAAATGGGTAAGGGGCATTAAGGAATCTACTCCTGAAATCATTGTTGCACTATATGCTAACCAACTTGGATGTGAATTTAAAAAAAAAAATTAAACAAATAAAAAATTAAAAAATTAAAAATTAAAAAATTTAAAAAAACAAGAAGGGGCACTGAAACACAATTATAAGCAAAAACAATTATTTCTAACTCTAGACAATCTAGTGGAAGATCTCATTTTCTTGAGCACTGTAAACAGATCCATTTCTCTTTTTTTTAAGTTTATTTATTTATTTTGTAAGAGAGAGTACAAGCATGGGGGAATGGCAGAGAAAGAGGGAGAGAGAGAGAATCCTAAGCAGGCTCCACACTGTCAGCACAGAGCTCAACACGGGGCCCGAACTCGGGAACCTTGAGATCATAACCCAAGCTGACATCAGGGGTCAGGCACTTAACCAACAGAGCCACCCAGGTGCCCCTAAACTGATCCATTTCTGAACTGGTTTAAACAAAATTACTTTTAACACTCCCTATCTTAAGCCTTGTTCAGTCTGTTTTATAGGTTTGAATAATTTCTGTCCCCCCAGTAATGCTCTCCTTGCTGTCTTTCATACGCATATAGTCACCTTTCCCAGAAAGCACTCCTCAGTGAGATTCTTTTTACACAATGGATTCTTTTTACACAATGGATCAACACCAAGGCTTTGGAGTCAAGCCGCATAGCTCTGCTTTGCTGAGGCTGTAGTAATCACTCAAACTCTCTGAGACTCTGTTTAGAGTTCTATGAAATTATAACTAGTAAGGAGGTTTTAAGATATGTAAAACAAGTGACTCAGTGCCAAACACTCAACGAATGGCAGCATAATCCAGCACTAGTGGGATGCTATCTATATTCCAGAAACATTGCAAGAATTTTGTCTGCCCAATAAACCTGTGAGGTAGTAGTATTATGCTAAATGTACAGATAAGAAAAGTAAGACTTAGAGAGAGTAAAAATTTTCACGGAATTATCCCTAACCAGTCCTTCAAGTTTAAAACTCTACTTTTCTGATTTTATCTTTCCAATAAACTACAACTACCTCTAACCTATTCTAGAATTCATTCTCTGACAGAACTTCATACCTAAACAGGATTGTGTTACAGTGTGACTTAATCTTTCTATTTGGTATAAGTATTTGTCTATATATAATCTGTACCTCAGGAACTGCAAACAACATATGAAAATAATTTTCCATTTGTTTAGCTATTCCAAAAGCTAGCACCTGTAGGTGGTTAAAAAAGAAACTCACTTAATCATTGATTCTGGATGAATTAGGGGAAGATGGCGGCATAGGAGGACCCTGGGCTCACCGTGCGTCCTGCTGATCACTTAGATTCCACCTACACCTGCCTAACTAACCCAGAAAACCACCAGAAGACTAGCAGAACGGAGTCTCCGGAGCTAAGCACAGACGAGAGGCCCACGGAAGAGGGTAGGAAGGGCGGCGAGGCAGTGCCCGCTCCACGGACTGGCGGGAGGGAGCCGGGGCAGAGGGGTGGCACGCCGGCCAAGCAGAGCCCCCGACTCTGGCTTGCAAAAGCGGAGGGGCCGGACGGACTGAGTGTGTTCCGACAGCAAGCGCGACTTAGCATCTGGGAGGTCATAAGTGAACAGCTCTGCTCACAAAGCGGGAAGCCTGGAGGACAAAAGGAGGGAGAGTTGCTGAGCCCCCGGACGGCAGAGCTCAGTTTGTTGGGGAACAAAGGCGCTCGCCAGCGCCATCTCCCCTGCCCATCCCCCAGCCAAAATCCCAAAGAGAACCAGTTCCTGTCAGGGAACTTGCTCGCTCCGCGCAAACACCCAACTCTGTGCTTCTGCAGAGCCAAACCTCCGGCAGCGGATCTGACTCCCTCCCGCTGCCACAGGGCCCCTCCTGAAGTGGATCACCTAAGGAGAAGCGAGCCAAGCCTGCCCCTCCTGCCCCTGTGCACCTTGCCTACCCACCCCAGCTAATACGCCAGATCCCCAGCACCACAAGCCTGGCAGTGTGCAAGTAGCCCAGACGGGCCACACCACCCCCAGTGAATCCCGCCCCTAGTAGAGGGGAAGATAAGGTACACACCAGTCTGACTGTGGCCCCAGAGATGGGTGGGGGGCAGACATCAGGTCTGACTGTGGCCCCTCCCACCAACGCAAGTTATTCAAGACAGCACAGGGGAAGTGCCCCGAAGTCCTGTACCACTCCTGGGACTAGCCAAAATGACGAAATGGAAGAAATCCCCTCAGAAAAATGTCCAGGAAATAACAACAGCTAATGAACTGATCAAAAATGATTTAAACAATATTCTATATTTCTATATTTAAACAATATAGAAAGTGAATTCAGAATAATAGTCATAAAATTAATCGCTGGGCTTGAAAACAGTATAAAGGACAGCAGAGAATCTATTGCTACAGAGATCAAGGGACTAAGGAACAGCCAGGTGGAGCTAAAAAAGGCTATCAATGAGCTGCAAAATAAAATGGAGACAACTACGGCTCAGATTGAAGAGGCAGAGGAGAGAATAGGTGAACTAGAAGATAAAATTATGGAAAAAGAAGAAGCTGAGAAAAAGAGAGATAAAAAAATCCAGGACTATGAGGGGAAAATTAGAGAACTAAGTGATGCACTAAAGAGAAATAATATACGCATAATTGGTATTCCAGAGGAGGAAGAGAGAGGGAAAGGTGCTGAAGGGGTACTTGAAGAAATAATAGCTGAGAACTTCCCTGATCTGGGGAAGGAAAAAGGCATTGAAATCCAAGAGGCACAGAGAACTCCCTTCAGAAGTAACTTGAATCGATCTTCTGCACTACATATCATCGTGAAACTGGCAAAATACAAGGATAAAGAGAAAATTCTGAAAGCAGCTAGGGATAGACGTGCTCTAACATATAAAGGGAGACTTATAAGACTCATGACCGATCCCTCTACTGAAACTTGGCAGGCCAGAAAGGAATGGCAGGAGATCTTCAATGTGATAAACAGAAAAAATATGCAGCCGAGAATCCTTTATCCAGCAAGTCTGTCATTTAGAATAGAAGGAGAGATAAAGTCTTCCCAAACAAACAAAAACTGAAGGAATTTGTCACCACTAAACCAGCCCTACAAGAGATCCTAAGGGGGATCCTGTGAGACAAAGTACCAGAGACATGGCTACAAGCATGAAACCTACGGACATCACAATGACTCTAAGCCCATATCTTTCTATAACAACACTGAATGTAAATGGACTAAATGTGCCAAACAAAAGACATAGGGTATCAGAATGGATAAAAAAACAAGACCCATCTATTTGCTGTCTACGAGAGACTCATTTTAGATCTGAGGACACCTTCAGATTGAGAGTGAGGGGATGGAGAACTATCAATCATGCCACTGGAAGTCAAAAGAAAGCTGGAGTAGCCATACTTATATCAGACAAACTAGACTTTAAATTAAAGGCTGTAACAAGAGATGAAGAAGGGCATTAGTTAATAATCACATAGTCTATCCATCAGGAAGAGCTAACAATTACAAATGTCTATGCGCTGAATACAAGAGCCCCCAAATATATAAAACAATTACTCACAAACATAAGCAACCTTATTGATAAGAATGTGGTAATTGTAGGGGACTTTAACACTCCACTTACAGAAATGGATAGATCATCTAGACACACGGTCAATAAAGAAACCAGGGCCCTGAATGATACATTGGATCAGATGGACTTGACAGATATATTTAGAACTCTGCATCCCAAAGCAACAGAATATACTTTCTTCTCGAGTGCACATGGAACATTCTCTAAGATAGATCACATACTGGGTCACAAAACAGCCCTTCATAAGTTTACAAGAATTGAAATCATACCATGCATACTTTCATACCACAATGCTATGAAGCTTGAAATCAACCACAGGAAAAAGTCTGGAAAACCTCCAAAAGCATAGAGGTTAAAGAACACCCTACTAAAGAATGAATCGGTCAACCAGGCAATTAGAGAAGAAATTAAAAAATATATGGAAACAAACAGAAATGAAAATACAACAATCCAAACGCTTTGGGATGCAGTGAAGGCAGTCCTGAGAGGAAAATACATTGCAATCCAGGCCTATCTCAAGAATCAAGAAAAATCCCCAATACAAAATCTAACAGCACACCTAAAGGAAATAGAAGCAGAACAGCACAGACAGCCTAAACCCAGCAGAAGAAGAGAAATAATAAAGATCAGAGCAGAAATAAACAACATAGAATCTAAAAAAACTGTAGAGCAGATCAATGAAACCAAGAGTTGGTTTTTTGAAAAAATAAACAAAATTGATAAACCTCTAGCCAGGCTTCTCAAAAAGAAAAGGGAGATGACCCAAATAGATAAAATCATGAATGAAAATGGAATGATTACAACCAATCCCTCAGAGAGACAAGCAATTATCAGGGAATACTATGAAAAATTATATGCCAACAAACTGGACAACCTGGAAGAAATGGACAAATTCCTAAACACCCACACGCTTCCAAAACTCAATCAGGAGGAAATAGAAAGCTTGAACAGACCCATAACCAGCGAAGAAATTGAATCAGTCATCAGAAATCTCCCAACAAATAAGAGTCCAGGACCAGATGGCTTCCCAGGGGAGTTCTACCAGACGTTTAAAGCAGAGATAATACCTATCCTTCTCAAGCTATTCCAAGAAATAGAATGGGAAGGAAAACTTCCAGACTCATTCTATGAAGCCAGTATTACTGTGATTCCTAAACCAGACAGAGACCCAGTAAAAAAAGAGAACTACAGGCCAATATCCCTGATGAATATGGATGCAAAAGTTCTCAATAAGATACTAGCAAATCGAATTCAACAGCATATAAAAAGAATTATTCACCATGATCAAGTGGGATTCATTCCTGGGATGCAGGGCTGGTTCAACATTCGCAAATCAATCAACGTGATACATCACATTAATAAAAGAAAAGATAAGAACTGTATGATCCTGTCAATCGATGCAGAAAAGGCCTTTTACAAAATTCGGCAATCTTTCTTAATAAAAAGCCTCGAGAAAGTCGGGATAGAAGGAACATCCTTAAAGATCATAAAAGCCATTTATGAAAAGCCCACAGCTAACATCATCCTCAATGGGGAAAAACTGAGAGCTTTTTCCCTGAGATCAGGAACACGACAGGGATGTCCACTCTCACCGCTGTTGTTTAACAGTGTTGGAAGTGCTAGCATCAGCAATCAGACAACAAGAGGAAATCAAAGGCATCAAAATTGGCAAAGATGAAGTGAAGCTTTCACTTTTTGCAGATGACATGATATTATACATGGAAAATCCGATAGACTCCACCAGAAGTCTGCTAGAACTGATACATGAATTTAGCAAAGTTGCAGGATACAAAATGAATGTACAGAAATCAGTTGCATTCTTATACACTAATAATGAAGCAACAGAAAGACAAATAAAGAAACTGATCCCATTCACAATTGCACCAAGAAGCATAAAATACCTAGGAATAAATCTAACCAAAGATGTAAAAGATCTATATGCTGAAAACTATAGAAACCTTATGAAGGAAACTGAAGAAGATATAAAAAAATGGAAAAACATCCCATGCTCATGGATTGGAAGAATAAATATTGTCAAAATGTCAATACTACCCAAAGCTATCTATACATTCAATGCAATCCCAATCAAAATTGCACCAGCATTCTTCTCGAAACTAGAACAAGCAATCCTAAAATTCATATGGAACCACAAAAGGCCCCGAATAGCCAAAGTAATATTGAAGAAGAAGACCAAAGCAGGAGGCATCACAATCCCAGACTTTAGCCTCTACTACAAAGCTGTCATCATCAAGACAGTATGGTATTGGCACAAAACAGACACATAGACCAATGGAATAGAATAGAAACCCCAGAACTAGACCCACAAATGTATGGCCAACTAACCTTTGACAAAGCAGGAAAGAATATCCAATGGAAAAAAGACAGTCTCTTAACAAATGGTGCTGGGAGAACTGGACAGCAACATGCAGAAGATTGAAACTAGACCACCTTCTCACACCATTCACAAAAATAAATTCAAAATGGATAAAGGACCTGAATGTGAGACAGGAAACCATCAAAACCCTAGAGGAGAAAACAGGAAAAGACCTCTCTGACCTCAGTCATAGCAATTTCTTACTTGACACATCCCCAAAGGCAAGGGAATTAAAAGCAAAAATGAACTACTGGGACCTTATGAAGATAAAAAGCTTCTGCACAGCAAAGGAAACAACCGACAAAAGTAAAAGGCAACCAATGGAATGGGAAAAGATATTTGCAAATGACATATTGGACAAAGGGTTAGTATCCAAAATCTATAAAGAGCTCACCAAACTCCACACCCGGAAAACAAATAACCCAGTGAAGAAATGGGCAGAAAACATGAATAGACACTTCTCTAAAGAAGACATCCGGATGGCCAACAGGCACATGAAAAGATGCTCAACGTCACTCCTCATCAGGGAAATACAAATCAAAACCACACTGAGATATCACCTCACGCCAGTCAGAGTGGCCAAAATGAAGAAATCAGGAGACTATAGATGCTGGAGAGGATGTGGAGAAACGGGAACCCTCTTGCACTGTTGGTGGGAATGCAAATTGGTGCAGCTGCTCTGAAAAGCAGTGTGGAGGTTCCTCAGAAAATTAAAAATAGACCTACCCTATGACCCAGCAATAGCACTGCTAGGAATTTACCCAAGGGATACAGGAGTACTGATGCATAGGGCCACTTGTACCCCAATGTTTATAGCAGCACTCTCAACAATAGCCAAATTATGGAAAGAGCCTAAATGCCCATCAACTGATGAATGGATAAAGAAATTGTGGTTTATATACACAATGGAGTACTACACGGCAATGAGAAAGAATGAAATATGGCCCTTTGGAGCAACATGGACGGAACTGGAGAGTGTGATGCTAAGTGAAATAAGCCATACAGAGAAAGACAGATACCATATGTTTCCACTCTTATGTGGATCCTGAGAAACTTAACAGGAACCCATGGGGGAGGGCAAGAAAAAAAAAAGAGGTTAGAGTGGAAGAGAGTCAAAGCATAAGAGACTCTTAAAAACTGAGAACACCCTCCCCCATTCATGCTCTGTCCCCTCTGTCTCAAAAATAAATAAACGTTAAAAAAAAAAAAAACTGAGAACAAACTGAGGGCTGATGTGGGTGTGGGAGGGAGGGGAGGGTGGGTGATGGTTATTGAAGAGGGCATCTTTTGGGATGAGCACTGGGTGTTTTATGGAAACCAATTTGACAATAAACTTCATATATTGAAAAAAATAATAATCATTGATTCTGTGCATTACTTTAATAATTTACTTTAACCCAAATATTACTCAATTGGTATTCCTACCTTTGTTAATGCACAATCAAACCCGAAGCTTAATAATCCATTATTTCATCAAACATCACTTTTTAAAATACAGTATGTTGTTGAGGCATGTAAGCTACAATATGTTGCACATATATAAAAGGCACCATTTGATGGATTTTGGCATGTGTATCCAACCACAAAACCATCACAACAATCAAGATAATGAATATTCCCATCACTCCCCAAAACTTCCCCCTTTCCGATCCATCTCTTTCTCCCACCTGACCTGCTTTCTGTCACTATAGATTCATTTTTATGATCTAAGACTTTCCATAGCTAAAAATACACATTAGATACATTTTTATTTTCATTTGGCTTCTTAAATATAACATAATCAGGGGTGCCTGGGTGGCTCAGTCGGTTGAGCAGCCGACTTTGGCTCAGGATATGATCTCACAGCTTGTGAGTTCGAGCCCCGCGTCAGGCTCTGTACTGACAGCTCGGAGCCTGGAGCCTGCTTCAGATTCTGTGTCTCCCTCTCCCTCTGCCCCAACTCACTCACATTCTGTCTCTGCCTCTCTCAAAAATAAATAAACATTAAAAACAATTTTTTTAAATGTAACATAATGATTTTGAAGGGGTGATGTATATCAACAGATATTTTTTTTCCCTTTCTATTGCAAGGTAGTATTCCCTTGGACAGATATACCAGAATTTGTTCATCCATTAGCCAGCTGATGGATATTAAGGTTGTTCCCAGCTTTGGGCTATTACAAACAAGTCAGCTATGAACATCCAAATACAGAACTTTGTGTGGACATACGTTCTTATCTCTGGTTCTCTGGGACAAACGGTGAGAAGTGCAGAGTGCATGGTAAACTTTTTTTATGAAACAGCCAAAGTGTTTTCCAAAGGAGTTGTGACACGTTATATTCCCACCAAGAGAGTACAAAAATTCTGTTTGCCTCCTTTTCCCACCAATAATAAGCACAGTGAGGATATTTAACTTTAGCTTCCCAGTGGGTGTCTACTAGTATCTCATTGTGATTGATATTTGCATTTCCTTGATGATTATTGATGCAGAACATCTTTTCATGTGCTTATTGCCTATTGATAATTTTGTTGCTGTTGTTTGTTCAGTATCAAAAAGTTGCCCATTTTCTCTTGCAATTGCTTGTCTTCTTAAAATTAGACTGTAAGTATTCTTTATACATAGAGAAACACAGGCCCTTTCTTTCATAAATGTGTTGTAAATATTTTCTCTGAATCTATAACTTTTCCTTTTATTTTCCTAATAAGGTCTTTGTAGGGCAAACTTTTATTAATTTTAGTGAAATCAATGGCAGAAAATAGGAAAGATGTCGTTGAAATAAATTACCCGATTTTCAGGCTTCTTGTGATTAGTTGATGAAAAATGGGTTGTAATGGCCACCCACAGAGGTAGATGGGCCTCTCCCCCAACCAAAATTTGCTTTGGATATGGTGACTGATGGTGCCACACATACACTAAACATGTATAAACAGTTTATTAATTACATAATTGAGGTTTCTGACAGGGTCAGGATAGGTGTCTCAAACAAATCCAAATGTCTCAAGAGACCATGAAAAAGAGAGTGGTTTGGGTTTTTCATGTGTTTAGGGCCTGGGACCTGAGGTGGGAGTTTCTACAGGTGAGCAGGGCCTCCTGTGAGTTGAGTCTCCCACGGGGGCAAAGGGAAGGAGTATCCAAGCTGTCTTATCAGCTTGCCCAAGTGTGGTGCACAAGGGGAAAAGAAAGGGGTGAGGCTTAATAAAAATGGTGTCAGAATCCTCATTACATAAGTGCTAATATTCTTTGCCATGATTGTGCGATTGACTGTTTCTCCATTTTTCCTCTAATTTTTTGTTATATTTTGAGCCTCTATTTTCAGATGCATAACCACTGATAATTTTTCTGTCTTCTTGATTATGAAATGTCCTTTTAATCTCTCTCAGTACTCTTTGAAGTCTATTTTGTCTGATCTTAAAATACAGAGTTTTCTTATGCTTGCCATTTGTCTGCATGATATACTATTTTCTGTCCATTTAATTTCAACCTGTCATTGTCTTTATATTTACAATATGTCTCTTTTGGACAGTATAAAGTCCTGCTTTGTCCTTACAACCTGTTCACCCTTGTTTTGTAATCAAAGTATTGGGACCATAAAATTTAGTGTAATTAAGGAGATGTTTGAAATACGTTTACAATTTATTTGTTTTGTTTTTTTTTTTTTTCATCTGTTTTTGTTCCTGGGTTCTCTCCTCTTTATTTTGAATTATTTCAATTTTTTAAAAAAATATTTGTTTAATTTAAATATTGGCTTTTGTACTGTATCTCCTTCTAGTGTGTGTGTGTGTGTGTGTGTGTGTGTGTGTGTGTGTATGACAGAGAGAGATGCTTCAAGGATTAAAATATGCATGCATAGTACCTTTTATAGTCTTATACAGTCAATATTGTACAAACTCACATAAATTGTAGACACTCTGAAATCTGGGAACCCCTACCTTCCTTCACATTGGCCTTTATGTTATTGTTGCCAAATAGGCCACATTTACACAAACTGAAAATCTAACCTGGAAATGTTGTAATTTTCACTTTGTGGTTTACATATGTAATGGAATACTATTTGGCAATGAGAAAGAATGAAATCTGACCATTTGTACCAATGTGGATGGAACTGGAGGGTATTATGCTAAATGAAATAAGTCACTCAGAGAAAGACACCATATGTTTTCAGTCATATGTGGATCTTGAGAAACTTCACAGAAGACCATGGGGGGAGGGGAAGGGGGAAAAAGTTACAAACATAGAGGGAGGGAGGCAAACCATAAGAGACTCTTAAATACAGAGAACAAACTGAGGGTGGATGAGGGGTGGGGGAAGGGGAAAATGGGTGATGGGCATTGAGGAGGGCACTTGTTGGGATGAGCACTGGGTGTCGTATGGAAGCCAATTTGACAATAAATTATATTTTAAAAAATAAAATATAGTCATTCGTATGTTCTTTAATGAACCTAGGAGGTTAAAAATTAATATTTTGTATTTACCCACCCTCTATATCATTTTTGTTGTTCCTCTTGATTCCTGAAGATTCAAGTTTTCCTCTAGTATTATGTCCCTTCAGCCTGAAGAACTTCCTTTGGCATCTCTTATGGAACAGATCTAGTAGCCACTCGTTTTTATTTTTCTACTAATTTAATTTTCTACTATCTCAGAATGTTTTCATTTTGCTTTTTTCCTAACGTATATTTTTAATGGGAACAAACTATGGATTGACTATCCTTTTGTTTGCAATTTAATTTTTTTTTTTTTTTTTTTTTTTGCTGTCATCTTACCTCTGATGGCAAATCCAAGATCATTGGAATCGTTTTTCCCCTGTATTTAATATGCTATTTTTTTCTAGCTGTTTTAACAGTTTTCCATTGTCTTTGATTTTCAGTAGTTTGATTACATACATGTAGTCACAGTTTTCTCTGAGTTTATGATGTTGGAAATTATTTAAGCTTTTTCAATTTGTAAATTTACACCTTTCACAAAATTTAAGACATTTTCAACTGTTGTCTCTTCAAATATATTTTATGCCTCAATCTGTTTCTTCTCAGAGCTACTTAAGGGCCTCCACGAATATATTTATTCGACATTTTGATATTGCCTCACAGGTCTTTGAGTTTATGTTTAGGTTAAAATTTTCTTTCTCTGCTCTTCAGATAGGATCACTTTTACCAATGTACCTTCAGTTTCCTCATTTCTCTGCCATTCTGCATTGGGTATATCCTGTGAGTTTTTTATTTCTGATATTTTATTTTCAGTTCTAAAATTTCCATTTCACTTATTTTTATAGTTTGTACTTTTGTGTTAAACATGTCTATCTTTTCACTCATTTTAAGGGTGTTTTTCCTTTTACCTCATGAAGTATACTTATTATAGCTGCTGTGAAATTCTGTCTGATAATTCTAGATTTTGAGTCATCTTTGGGTGTTTTTATTTTTTCCTCTTTGGGATTTGGACACATTTTTCTTTCTTATTCTTTGCATGCCAGGTAATGTTGGAATGCATTCTGGACCTTGCAAATGTTATGTTGTGCAGACTCTTGAGTCTTGTTATAATCCTCAAGAGATTGTAGATATTTTTATTTTAGTCACTAATCAGTCTGATTATGTTCAGACTGTAATTTTTGTCCCTTCTCCTCTGAACTATATTAGTTCAAATCTCAATTCCATTCTCTGAGTCTTCACTATGTTAATTTGGGCCTATCCATGCGCTCACAGATCAGGTTCATTCCAAGTCATGTGTGGGTGGCTCAAATCTCAGCTTATTTCTCAAAGCTTTTATGACACAAGGTTTAGGACTGCCTCACACATGCCCGGTTCATGAGGTAAATTGTGTTCTCAGTACAGAATCAGTATATCCCCGTTGCAGGATCTCAGACCTCAGGGATCCACCTCTATCTTCTGGTTCTCAGGGTTCTGAGTCCCCTTTCCATCTTCTTTTGTCCAAAAGGACATGATTTCTTTAGAGCTTTAGTCATGGGTAAAAAGAAAAATAGAGGGAAACTCAACCCCACATTGACTGCTTCAAATTTGTCGTCTATCCAAAAGCCTCATATTTATTTTTGTTTAGTTATTGGTATCCTCAGGTAGTTGTTTGTTTTTAAGCAGTGTGTCTAGAGATTTCTGTTGTTATTGATGGAATAGGTCTGAATGGACTTATTCCATCAAGCCAAAAATGGTTCTTTCTAATGTTACTTTTGATATAAATAATCGGCACATAGAACATTTGCCTCTGATTACACATGCTATATCATGATTTTGAATTTTATATGTCTTTGTAAATGTTAGGGGATAAAAGAATTCTATTCATCATCTCCTTTAGCTAAACATATCAGCATCTTCAAATCATCTATTCTATCCGAATTGTTTCTTCTGAATAGCTATATTGTTTTAATATTTTTCTTTTAATAACAAAGGAACCATTCTAGGCAAAATGAAATGATGAGGGGCCCAAAGTGTCTTTCACTGTAAGTAACAGTGAGTTTATCCTATACATTTCAGTGATTGCGTATTCTTAAAAAAGTCTTACTGGGACACCTGAGTGGCTCAGTTGGTTGAATGTCTGGCTTCAGCTCAGGTCATGACCTTATGGTTCGTGGGTTTGTGCCCTACGCTGGGCTCTGTGCTGACAGCTCAGAGCCTGGAGCCTGCTTCGGATTTGTGTCTCCCTCTCTCTCCATCCCTCCCCTGTTCATGCTCTCTCTCTCCCTCAAAAATAAATAACATTAACATTTTTTTAAAAAAAGTCTTACTAATCTAAATGTGACCTTCTTTCTTACTTTCACTTAGACATTGGCTCTACCTAGATAAACCAAATGGGAATTCATTCCTAAATATCTGGGATTATGGAGACATTCAACTGAAACACTGCAAAACAGAAAACGTGCATGAGAAAAATGGCCATTCTGAGATACCAGTAGAGTAATGATCCTGAATAATCTTAAATAGATACCAAATTTCTTTCTTTTTAAAAAAAATGTTTACTTTATGTATGTATACATAACTAACAGTGATGCTTGAAGCCATCAAAATCTCAGCCTCTTGTTCGAAGGTTAATTTTAATAAGGCCCTGTGGGTACCTGGCCCCATGTCAATTTGCATGGCTGACTAAATCTTCCTATAACACATCTCTTGATAAACAATTTCAAGGTTTTTCAGTCTGCATAACCACAATAATTAACCTAAAATTTTTGTTGTCACATAACTGCATATTAGCTAAGGGGACAGGGAAACATCTGGGCCCCATCATCTATAAACTAACTCTTCATATGATGAAATTTCTATTGTTTTCCTCAAACCATTTCTTCTCTAGATTAAGAAATGCCAGTTTCTTTCTTCATGCTCCCAATTTTTTCAATACGTTTCTTATGTTCATTTTTTCCACCACTAGATCCCTCTTATTGATTATTGAAGCACCTTATTGTTCTGGATTTGTGTGATTCTGATATAATTTCTATCCTTTAAGTCAGCCCCAGCTAATGCTTCACATATTCTGAATTTTGTGTATCTCTAGTTTTTACAAGTTATGTTCCTGTTTCTATATCTACTAAAATTTCCGTCTCCCTTCCTTTTCTCAACAGAATCACATTACTGTTTAAAATATTATTACAGTATCAAAATCAACTCATGCCTACTAACAGGAAAGAAGGAAAAGATTAGTCATTATAGAAAATAACGCCCCTCAGTAGTTTGGTTAAATGTGTGCCACGCTGACTGAAATGCATGATTTAAGAATCTATGCTTTGAATTCCCTTCTCTCTCTGGTAAGGAAACTTTTGTATTTGGCAGGAATTCTCCATATAGAGGTCTTCGACTATAAGGAGGGAACGAGAATTGAACTGTTTATAAATAGTTAGTGAATAGATGCTGCTTAAGCACAGCTATTCACACTAAATAGAAAAAAAATTCTGAATAGCTACACATTCTGGCTCATGACAGTGCTGAAACATAGGCAAGGGGTAAGGAGAATGGAGTCTGTTAGCTCAGCAATGCGGGCCAAAAGAATACTTTTTGCCTGAGACATAGACATAATTGTGGCAAAGGGTTTTATACAA